>NC_064765.1:34392518-34687518 GCF_011397635.1 Epinephelus fuscoguttatus | reverse complement strand
TACATGATGCAAACACATGCAGTAGCATGCCTGGAGGAGATGAACATACAAAGAAATCTGGTACACTATGACTTCATACTGTAGCCAGAGCAGGAAAAACTGTTGGGAACAGAGTATTCAGAATATTGAAAATCTGAGCTTGTACGTCATGTACGTTTACCTCATTGTTTGAAACTTTTGCCATATTTGATATGAACATCCTTCATTGTAGCACTACATATCAACACAAAATACAGAAAAGCATAATAAGTCCTCTATAGAAATGTCAGTGAGGACGTTAACTAGCTACTTGGCACATGTTCTTAGTACACGGCCAGGGCTCAGGCCCAGCAGCTTTACTCATATTCACTCTCATCGGGGTTTCTCTTACATCCGCTGTGGATACTGACAGTGACCATTCCTCTGGAGGCAGGGCAGACTTGGCAGCTGAGTCTCTGTCAAGGAGATCAAAGCTAGCATGTAAGGTTTTAAGCTCATCTGGCAATGTGGTGTCACACATAACGGGGGTGCCCCTGCTTTTGTAGCCTGTGATATTCTAGATCACCTGCTACATATCCTTGGTGATCCATATTTGGATGATCCTGGGAAAACCGTTAGTATTTTCAAAGTCCAAATGGTGTCTAATTCTTGTAGGAGAGGCCTATTTGAAATAAACTGCTGTAACTCTTGATCAAATGGAGTAACTGTGCCCGAATTTAGAAATAAACAATCAAATGTCTTCCTATGGCAGGTAACCATTATATGATGCATGGTTGTAAATCAGTGATACTGACTAACTCTCTTTAAGGGTTATCACTCAGTTGAATGGGTGTTATTCAAGGGTATCCTGCTACACCTAGGCTGACCAACCGTCCTCTTTTGCCCGGACATGTCCACTTTTCACGTCCCGTCCGGGGCGTCCGGGGGGGGTTTATAAACTGATGATAATGTCCGGTTTTCCGTGTTTGTGTGTGTGTGTGTGTGTTAGAGTGCGGCACGGGCAGCATATTTCTGTCCGAACCCGAACCGAGCCCGACATTATTTAATGACTAAAGCACTGAGTTTGTGTCACACAGTTGTTATGTTAACAGGCTATTTAACAGGCCGGGCGTGCGCCGTGGGTGCTCAGCTGCGGAGAGGGAGACCTCCGTGTTTGAGACGGGAGCGGGAGGCGGGAGGTTCGACGCTTCTAGTGAGAGGAGAGGGAGAAATATAACAAAATAAGATAAAATAGGAAAAACCTGTCTCCCTCTTTTATTTTATTTTCAGCGTTTAATCAAGGTGGAGGCGGGCGGCTGGAGGTCCGAGACTTCCAGCGAGGAGAGAGGTAGAAACAAACAGCCAGTGTGTGTGTTATGTTCAGGTGTTGTCACGTAAATAACAGTGCCCAAGCAATAAACAGGACAGACAATAGGATTTTATTTATTTTTACACTACATTTTCACTGAAAGCTGACCGAATCCGACCCGAACCCGAATACAATTTATAGCTACATTTTTGACCAAACCCGGCCGACCTGTCGGGTACCGTCGGGCTCGGATCACCACACTCTAGTGTGTGTATGTGTCCCTATTGGGGCCTATCTGAATTTCTGTCTTTGAGAGATATTATTTTGTAATATAACTGACTTTTCTATCCATACATATACATTTTAAATATATTAAAATGATAAGGCATCTTTGAGTAAACTGCGAGTATCATTTAAGTAGGCTATGTCGTGGCCGGCCGAGTGTCCACTTTTTTGGAAATCAAAATATGGTCACCCTAGCTACACCTAGTTACTGCATTAGGTATGGGCGCCAAAACTACCTTGTTAGGTTTAGAAAAAAGATGGTTTGGATTAAAATAGGGATGTTTATTATGTAATGTTATGTAACATTATGAGCTTATGTACATCAATCTAAATAAGTCAAAGTTGACTTTTGGTTCCACATGGGACAAGAACAGTAATATCTTGGGTAAAAGTCCCATTTAACCCATCAACCACTCCAACTTCAGCCCATTTACCAAAGAAAAATGTTGGCATTATAGTTTTCTGTAAGCCACATGTTACATTTGCAGGTTCATATCATATCAAGGTTTCTACAGAGGCATAGTTGCCATCTGGATAGCATGGGCGATGGTGGATGGCGTTACACCTTAGCATGATGCCTGCCAAGCTGGGACCACTGTAGACCACTGTTCAAGACCAAAGAAACAACCAAAACTTACTATAACCTAGTGATTTTTGTGCCTAAACCGAACCACATGTTAGCCATGGGGTTGTTAAAACATAAAGTTTTGACGTACATTCAAATGAAATGTGTCTACGATTTGCAGAAACATACAATGCCAACATTTTTTCTGGCGATTGGGTTGAATTGACAGTGTCTCTATTTTATTTGTCCACCAGAGAGCACTAACAATTTTTCCACCGTAATGTCCTGCCCACAACATATCTTGGTCATATCTTTTTAGAAAACCAAATTTAAGAGATCATTTTGATAAATGTTTGCTCATGTTTTGTGTTTATTTAAAAGACTGCTGGTCAAATATCCAAATCTGATTTTTTTTTTAAAAAAAACAACTCTTAAATATTGATATTGGTACCTCATTAATCCAGTATCATTTGGACTCTAATTTTAACACAATTCCGGATTTAGATGCAGATAAGAAATTTCAAAATATCATGTTCTGTTATCAATGTTTTCAACACAATGGCAGTAAAATTGTTGGCATTGTACATTTCTGCACACCATGGATACGTTTTATCTACATGTAATGATGTAGCAGACATGTTGAAACTTTTGATGATGCCGTGGTTTAAGTGTGGTTATATTTAGACACAAAAACCACTTGGTTATGGTAAGGAAAGACCATGTTTTGGCTGAAAGTATTTTGGAACAGTACCCACTTTTACAAGTACCATTCATGCCACTGTCTCTGCCGGTAAGGCAGCAATGTCCTGATAAAAAACAATCGCTTTTTGTGCCACCATCCTGGCAGCAAACACGGTGATGTCTCAATAACAAACACCTGTTTTTCATGCCACTATCTCAGCTGGAAATGCATTGTCTTGGTAAGAACAATTGCTTTTTGTGGCACTATCCCAGGGGGAAACACACTAAGTATCGGTAAAAAACAACCGCTTTTCATGGCACTTGCCTTGAAAAGCGGTAGAAAAACGGTGATGAGTCCCCAGTTAACACCCACATTTGGTGCCTAAAAGCCTATGGAAAGACAGCAATGACTCACTAAATCACAACCAGTTTTATTGGTTGCTGGTCTGGCACAGAGATCTGCAGCTTGGCAGGCATTTTGCCAATGTGACACGCTGTTCACCATCATAATACATATAAAACATACAAATGTAATGTAAGTGCTTTACAGAAATATACAATTTACAATACAATACAATACAATATACAAGCCAACATTTTCATCTGGTGTCTGGGCTTACATTGTGCAGCCTTGGCACAAGTATGCAGTCTCTTATGCAGTGTTTACTGCTATGTTTGCAGTGTTTGTTGCTATGTATCACTGGATTCCCAAGAGATCAATCTCTCAGTGTGTCAATCAAACAATGTGGGCAGCATGGTGACACCATCTTCCTTATTTTTTTTATTTGGATGAAGTTTGTGTTTCTGTAGGTGGCACTCTTTTTTTTCTTTTCCTTTTCGCCCAAACATGGTGGCTGCAGCACAAGCTCATCACTCTGTTCTTCCTTTTCTGTTTATTCAACACCAAATGGAAAGAAAGAAACATCCCTGTCTGTGCACCAGAGGATTCCATTCAACGAGCATTTGCAACAGCGAATGTAAAAGCTAGCTGTTATATCATTCAGAGAGGAACGTTTGAAAAAGGTACATTATGATAGCAATGATCATGACATGAACACTGCTTAATGACAAAAAATAGAGCCTGTTTTTCCACACAGCGGCCAAATGATGTTGCCGATGACGACGCTTTTAAATTGCACTGTACAGTATGTGAGTATCCATTGTTGCTCTTTCTTTCTCTGTCTCTCTCACTCTGCCTGCCGCCTCCACAGTGATGCGTGTTGCATTAACGCTGAGGTGAAGAGTGGGAGGTAGAGGGCAAACTGAGAGGGCTACAAGAGGGATGGAGAGAGCCAGAGAAGAAAAGAGTGTGTGGGAGACTGAAACATGGATATGATAGATAGATAGATAGATAGATAGATAGATAGATAGATAGACCCCTCATTTCTCTTCTCCTTCGTTACCTCATTTCTAAAATGTCTGATGGTGATGATTTCCCAAGGGTAACCTACTCAGGTCAAACTAAATCTAGAAGGGAATGAGAGAGGGAGACGAGAGAAAGATAGAAAGATAGCATTAGAGAGAGATGATGAGTGTGAGATGAGAAAGAGAGAGATGGGATGGAGGAAAAGAGAAAAGAGAAGCAGCTGGAGAGGAGAAGTTGGTCTCTTTGCAGCACCAAAGCTCTTAAAGCCCCGAAGCTGTGTGGAGTGTAAATGGGAGGGGAGAGAGAGAGAGAGAGAGAGAGAGAGAGATAGATAGATAGATAGATAGATAGATAGATAGATAGATGGAGGTAGAGAAGGAGAGAGCAAGAGGTAGAGGGAGGCTGAATTGAGGAGAAGAAAAGCTAGAAGGGAGAGAGAGTGAAAGGGAGAAGAGGAGGAGGAGGAGGGTTTGCGTTGGTGTGTTGGTTGGCAGAGAGAGCGCTTGTCAAAAAAACCTTCCTCTGACAGAAGGCATGATTCACAGTGGAGGGAGAGGGAGAGAAAGAGGGGGAGAGAGAGAGGGAGAGAGAGGGAGACAAGCATCAGAAAAAGCGAAAAACGGCAGAGATAGAGAGAGAAACGACAGGGGCAGAGATGCCGGTAAGAAAAACAAAAGAGGATGCTGATTTGAGGCAGAATGACAAGACATTAGCGGGATGGGACTGAGATCGACGGACTGGATTGACTGATGCCTTTTAATGGCTGTGACCATGTTGATAAGGTTCTGGCTTTTCTATTGATCGGGGAAAATAGAGCAGGTGGCAGCAGCAGTGATGAAAGAGAGAGAGGGAGAGAGGATGCTTAAGAACGAAGGCACGCTGAAAAGACGGGTAGAGATAGAGAGACGATTCTCAAGTATCAATAGGCTCCTTTGATAGAGCTTAACTAATTTGTGCAGAAGGCATCACTAATACATGAAAATTAGACAGTTCTGACTCTTTAATATTACATTTTTCTTGAATTTTGGTGTGGGAAGCTTTTTAAGATGTTTTTGGATATGTGAATGGAGTTTTCGAGCCAATTAATGATTATTCATTCCTCTTTTAACTTTTGTATCCCTCTGAACTGGTTCAAGTGGGATGAAATTAGTCGTTGTCGTCCTGAGGTTACCAGATCTTGCAGTATGTGTGGTGGATGCCATGATTCTGTGGTCAAAATTAGTTTTAAATGCCTTTTTCTTGAGATGTTGATGACTTCCTGTAAGCTAATTTTCAGAGCTAATAATCGTACTGTTGTTTTCTCTGACAAAGCTAGAGCTAGCGGGCTAGCTGCTGGAGATGAACCAGTTCAAAGCAGCCACATCAAATCAAAAAATGTTCCCGATGACATGTTGAAAAACTGAGCTTCTGATTTCTCATATTGATAGAGGGAACAGCTTTGAAGGAATGTTGACGTCATCTTGACTTTATTTTTGGCACCAAATTTGCACGGGGCTTTAAGGCTTCTTGGCGCAGGTTGTCGCATTAACATCTCTGCAACTTCAAAATGCTCGCTGAGTTGTTTGAGGTTTTTATCTTTTGCTTTGTTGGCTATGTACATTTTTTTTTATCCTTTTGGTTGTCAGAACTGTTATGTTGGTCTAATGTTCTTAGATATAACGCCTACAAAATTGACAGTATTTAGCTTGGTGTTTAGCTCATCCTGAGGAGAAAAAGTTCTACATAAAGTAAATTTGAGGTTTTTATCGATAGTTGTCTTGGCTGGACATTGTTTTCACTCATTAGGTTGGTGGAGTGCCCCTTTAATTGGACATGCAAGAAAATCATGATTGTTAAATATTATCTTATAATGCTAATATCCGCTCACTTTGATATTGATGAAGAGAATTTTTTCAAGCTGTTTTCTGTTAAAATCTTTTGTTGTTTGCTTTGTTTTCTACAGACAGACGATGGTAATCAGCAAACACAGCCAAAATGAATGGAGAAGTTCCGACTGGATTCAGTCCTGCATCTGCTGTGCTTGGCCTTTCTGTCGCTTTGTGTCTGACTGACTAACGCTCCACTGGATAAAGACTTAATTGACTCTGAACAGACAACCAGAACAATAAACAACGGGAATAAAGACAAATGCTGACATGTTGGGAAGAGAAGAGGAGAAAAGATGAGCTAAGATCAGTGCCCCTGTGGACAAAAAAACTGGACTTGTCTTGTATTCTAATATTTTTCTTCAAAATCTTGTTGGAATATTTCACGAAGTAGGATTCTATCAGCAATTTCATTTGGATGTTATCTTGTTCACATTGTTTTCATATCATGGAGCTTTTTACAAGCTGATTTTGTTTTTGCAGCAATGCCGTACTTTGATGACAAGATTGCTCTGACCTGAAACGGAGGGAATATGCTTCAGTATTTTATCATAAAAGAAGAAGCAAAAATGTTGAATTTGCCATTTTTTTGTTTCATTTATTTCACCATGGCCTTCTCAAAGCCAGCTGCCATGCATTTTGCACATTCTGAAGTTGATTTTGCAAGCAAAATTTTTCAGAGTTAGTTTAATAAACAAATTCACAATTCACCCTTCAAGCTTCAAACGTGCCTCCTCCCAACCCCTCCCACCGTCAGCCATCCGACCAATCATGGGCAAGCCTCTTAGCCGTCCCGGGTGTTTCAGGAAGAGCTCCTGCTGCCTGGAGAAGCATGGAGCTGGGGATGGGGGAATGGGAGGACGAGGTGGGGGAGTGGATGGGGGATACGGAGACGGCTACGTACCCCAGCGATCCATCTACGATACCATGTGCATCAATCAACAGATTGACAGTCATCACCATCACCCTGGAGGGTCCATAAGGCGAGACGGTGGAGGTGAGGGGAGTTTTAGCTACTCTGCAAGCGGCTCCCTGAGGGTTAGCAGGTCTCCAGCTGACATGTTTGATTCGCAGCCCCGCTCTCTAACTCCAAACCCCTCGTTTGTTCGGCGACTGGATGAAAGAGCCATCTATGATTCATTGAAGCTTGGGGGTCAGGATGGTGATGGTAGCGGCTGCCATTCCCCAGGATGTTTTAATCGATCAGTTTCTCCCTCTGTGTCATCATTCTCAGCACCAGGAGTGTCCTCCTCCTCATCCAAGAAACATCACCATCACCCACACCATCACCATGGAGACAGTACAAAGAGCAGAGATGGCCGACATTCCTGGAAAGTCTTGACACCTCCAAAACACCTGGAGTGTTTGGAGCTTACTACAACCGAAATGATGGACAGAGGAGGGGGGTATCTTAACCCTGGGCACTACCCTCCCCAGGGGGGCCAGTCCTCCTCCCTTACCTCTCCTCTCATTTCCCCCTTCTCTGGCTCACCTCTCTCCTCGGGCTACCATACTCCGGTCTTTTTCTCCCCTGCCAAACCTCGCCCCAGTCAGTCTCAGAGTCTGCGTTGTTCCCCTCCCCACGTCATCCAGCCGAGGCATTACTCCCAAACCCAGAGCCTCAGGATGTCACCACCTCATGAGCTTAGACGATCCCCCTACCGTGCCCCACTGGTCCAACTGTCCGCTCATGACCTCGAGCAGGACATGAGGGATCGAGGAGGAGGATGGGGCCGGAGTGAGCGAGAAAGGGAGTGGGAGAGGGAGAGAGAAAGGGAGATGGAGCGAGGGTGGGCCCAGCGAGAATGGGAAAGAGAGAGGGAGAGAGGGAGGTTGGAGAGGGAGAGGGCGAGAGAGAGGGAGAGGAGGGAGACATCAACTTTTGGAACCTTTGGGTATGGTAGACCAGTTCCTCTGCGTTCAGACCGAGACTCAGTGTTTTTAGAATCCGACCATGTTCTAGACACCACGCCCCTGTTGCTCCCTCAGCCCTCACCTTCACCCTCCCCCAGTGCTGCCCCCAGGATGGGCACAGGTGCTGTGGGTAGGAATAGAGCTGGGTCAAAGGTTGGCCCCGAAGGTGTAGGTGGGGGTATGGTTTCAAAGTTTGACAATGGAGGTGTGGGACTGGTGTTAGTTGACAGCAAAACTGGGTGTGGGCCAACTTTTGTAGGTGAAGTTGGAAACATGTCTGAGGCTGAAATCAGAGCTGGAATGCAAGAACTCCATAGAGCTGAAAGTTGGAACAAATATCACAACGGATCCAGGGCTAGCATTAAAAATGGGTCTGAAACAAGAATGGGCTCTCAGGTGAAAACACGACCAGGGGGACGGGATCTAGAAGGGAAAGTGCAGTCTGGGGTGGAGATAGAACATATGGCTCCAGCTGTGAACAAGGAGGGACACAGGGGAGGGTCAAGAAGTGGAGAAAAAAGTGGAAGGGCTAAACCAGAACCTATTACTGAGACTGTAACTTCGACTGTGACTGACAATGACAACAGGGTTGGGCTTGAGGATGAAGTTGAGATTGGAGGTGGACCCCCTCCAGAGATGAAGCCAGAGATTGAGGCAGGGATTGAAGCTAAATCTAGTTCAAAGCAGGTGGAAAACAAGACTGTAACAGAAGTTGGAGATGGAGCTACAGTTAACAATGAGGTTTGCTTGGTTGAAGAGTCCAGAGTAGAAGCTAAAGTTGAGACAGAGGTTAAGATTGCACCTACATCTGAGCCTGAGCCAGTACTAGAGGCTGAGGTTAGTAATGAGACAGTGACTAAAATTAACACTGAGACTGGGGTTGTCAGTGAAACCCAGAACAGCAACAACGCTACAGATAAAGCTCAGATAAGTGTTGTGACTGGGGATAAAACTGATACTGCTCTTGCAGATCAGGCTGATAAAAAGCCTTTAGACATCGATAAAATTGTATTCAGCCATGTAGAGAAAAGTTCCAGGTCCCACAAGTCCAAATCATCCAAGTCCAGTTCCAGGACTCGACCTGGCACAGCCACAGGGCTCAGACCAGGTGTGGTCAGTCCTCGACTTAGCAGAGGACTTGGAGACCTTGAGTCAACAGGCCCCGCTGAGGGCATTGAGTCCACCTGGCCTCGCCGAATCATTGTTAGGAAGAGGACTGTTCGACAGGGTGGGGCACTCCACAACCTCCCTATTCTCCCCCCACTCCCCTCTGTCCTCTCAGCATTGGAAAAGAGGCGCCCACATGCCCACCTCCACCCCCGTCAAGGCCACTACTCAGAGAACCCGCTAACAACCATTATGAATTCTATAAGTATTGTGGGACGATGCTCACTTAAAGAGCCCTCCCATGCAGATCCAGGACTGGGGACCGGTTTGGTGGGCAGGGCTTCCCTGAAGGAGCAAAACTTGGAGCACTGGAGAGTCTGCAGAGAGCAGGAGGAACCCAGGAGATCCAGGAGCAAGGAGAAGCAAGGAGAGCAGAGTAAGGAGAAGACGGAGGAGAAGAAGGGGAAGGAAGAGAAGCGAGATAAAGTGCGTAGAGAAGAGAAAGACAAAAGAGTGGAGAATGTGATTAAGGAGAATGAGAGAGTTATTGTCAGTGAGGGTCTGGTAGAGGAAACCAAACGAGAAAAGTCAGAGAGAAGAGTTGAAGGGAAAACGCAAGAGGATGGAAACATAAAGGAAGATGTGAAAAAGGAAAGGAGTGTAGAAATAATCTGTGAAAAAGTAGAGGATAGAGGAATGAAGATAAAGGATGGAATACAGGAGCAGCATGGACAAGAGATGGAGGAGGTGGTGGCTAAATCAAAGAAAGAAGAAGATGAAGTGGAGGGAGGAGAAGGAGGCACATTTGGAGAGGAAGGCGGGATAGAGAGTTGGGATGCTGTCCTTGACATGGTCAACACGTTGTGGGAGGATGGCTGGGAGAAAGGGGGAGCAGGAGGAGGTGGTGATACTGATTCCCTCTCGGGCTCCCTGCAACGTTGGCCTCTTCTCCGACCCCCAGTTGGCTTTGGGGGCTCACACCCACCCTCCTCGGCAGCCTCAGAACTCAGCCTGACAGAGCTGGAAAGGAGAGCCAGGGAGCTGGACTCTGACCTGGAGCATCTAGACCTGTCTCAGCCCCACAGGGACACCCAGGATGTATACCAATCACTGCTGGAGCCGCAGAGGGAACGAGCAGACATGTACCAAACACACCCTGGGCCACAGAGAGAGAAAGCTGCAGTCATGACAGGTAGACATTATTTGGATTTTGTATATTTTTGTTTTCATTCTTCTCGCAGTATTTCATTTAGGTTAATGGAAAACTCTATTAATCTTACCCTCAAAGTTCACTTTATTTGACATGGAAACTACTGTATTGGAAAAGCTTTGTCCTGATTATGTCATAGTGATGTCATCAGGGTTATCTTGGCTTCACTTTGAGACTTCAAATTTAGAAACAGAGAGCTTGCCCTACACACTAAAAGCATGGCATTCGAAAGCAGTGGGCTTTTACCATGAGAGGAGGGCCTGGGAAAAGATGCTATTGGTTGCATTACAGAACATGTAGGAATCTGTGATTTTTAGAGCTTGACCAGTGCCGTACTGTGACACGTGAGATCACAGAAACCTGAATCTCTAAAACTTGATAAATATAGTGTGCTATTACTGTTTTGTCCATTTAAAAACAACAATACAAGCTTGACTTTAGAACATGAAAAAAATCTGTAACTTGCAAGTGCATTGTGTCTCATCATTGCAATCCAGTTTTTAGTCTGTCTCGCCTCTCCTGTCTCCCTTAGAAGTCTTTCTAAATATAATGACATATTTCAGTGGTCTCGTTTCCCTGGACACACAGCTCAATCTCACTATGCACATAATTTTATACAGGGATCACAAAAGGAAAATATGAGTCTAATAAAGACACAATACCTTTGATATATGAATTCCATAAAATTAAATGGGTATATTAAAATATTTTTCAATAACACCTTGGCTTTCTCAGATAGTTTATAGATCATCTCAGCCTTAAGATACTTTTCAGTAAGGCCAAGGCCAACACTCTGACCAGTTTGCTATAGTAGTTCACCTGCTTATGGCTCACATTCTGAACTGAGACCTACAGTATCTGTCAGAGGTCTTTACCAAGTGCAAAGGTTGAGTTAAATTGTTTGTAGTGTGGTAAATATATAACAGTCAGTCTGTTGCCTGGGTCCAGACCTCTGAATCAATTTGAGTTTACCGATTCATCTGGCATTGTGACGAACAGCAGTTTCTCTTCACATTAAAGAAAATGGCCACTTTAGAATGAAAATACAGACAGTACTTACTGACCCTCATGCTTACAAGAAGTCCAGTGTAGTTTTTTAATCCACAAAACTCGTTCGGGGTATCAGAGGATAACAGCTAGCTGGAATAACAGCTACACTTGAAGTGCATGGAACCCACATTTTGAAAATGTAATAAAACTCAGCTAATGCATTTCAAAAACTTCAGAACAGCTCCTCCGTCTTAATCCAAGTGCCCTGAAGCCGCGACATGCAAAATTGACTTGAAAAGACGTAATTTACTCCACTTTTATAGCATCATTTCTCACCATGGTCACTTAGCCTGCCCTGCAGGGGTGCTGTGTTTACATGGCAACTCTCGCGAGACTAGAGAACTAGCACCACCACTAGCCATCAGCTAGTCTTGCGCGAGTTGCCATGTAAACACAGCACGTCTTTGTGTCCAGTCACTCAGTCTTGTGATTTAACGGGATCGGAAGCTTAATTCTGAGATTGTTCTGTGAATAGTTTCTTAATAAATAATATGTATAGCAACTTCTGATCAATCCATATTAATTTCAGGATTCAAATAACAACGTTTGATTAGGGCCCCATCCATTTGTTCACTTTAGGTCACATCCACATCTTGTTTAAACTCCACCCGAGTACAGAGATGGATAAATTAGTAGGTTGAACAGATACAGATAATGGTGTACTCACTCATCCCTAGTTTCTTATCTGTGAAATAAAAGTAAATAAAAGTTTTGTTTCGACTGATGGAAATGGTTTTCAGATTATCAACAAAAACAGGAGGTCAGTGTTGCTGCGACATGTAGTTACATTTCTGGAGAGGTGCACATCAGGCTAGAGCATAGGACACAGCATAGGGTACACGCAATCACAGAGTCTGTGCTGTAGGTACAACGTTGATTCAATGCAGAAGTATAAACCCTGCTTAAAGGGCCAGTGTGTAATATTTGGCATGGTTTATTGTCAATCTGAATCTGAATCTGAATATTCTACCCATTAATATGTTTATACAAGTGTATAATCGCTATAAAATAAAATTCGTTTGGTTTTCGTAGCCTTATAATTATGCTTTTATATATATATATATATATATATAGCAAGGGCCTTGCTTTACAGAGGTCGCCATCTTGCGCCGCCATCTATGTACGGCAGACCTAGCGGACAATGTATATATATGTATATATATATATATATATATATGTATATATATATATATATAAATGAACCAACGAAGACAGCGGAAGGAAGGAAGAAGGAGGAGGAAACAGCAGAGTGTTAGTAGTTCGTCGATAGAGAGTAGTGAAAAGTTTTTTTAGTTATAAAGTTTGCGAATGGACCACACTTACCACGCAACAGGAGAGAATGAACCCGAACCGTCATCTGTGAGGAAAAGAAGACGCAACTTCACTCCTTGTGATGCACTCTCTGCGGCGCTTTTCCTCCTGATGATATATCTCCCCAGTGATGGTAGCACCCATTCTGTGCATTCAGCCTCTCTTCTCGCCTGCTCAGCATCAAACACATGGAGTTCCTCATCTGTATGCTCCGGCTCAAACAGGTATGGCTCTGGGTCTGTGTCCGCTATAAGAAACTCTTCAAAATCGCGTTCAAAGTCGTCAACTGCAGCTACTATAGTCTGGAGATATTGCTAGGCTAAATAAACAGCTGAGCTCTGTTTACCGGCCACGCTGTCAGTCAGTGTGCGGGCTGGAGATTGGTGGAGCAGAGAGGGGAGGGGGTGCCCGCTAGGTATCATAAACGAGAATGTGTGTATGGAGTGTCTGCTAGAAGAGTCAGAGTTTGGGACGGAGTCTTTTACCCCCTGGAGTGTTACCGGAGTTTTTGGAGTGCTCAAATAAACAGGCCTTTTTCCAGAACGCTCCTCTGGTCTCCTACTCGTGAGGGATTCATTACAATATCGTAACATGGTTTAGATTTCTAAATAAACATTCACTTCGTCGCTAGATAGACCTACTCCTGAAAAACTCATGTCTGCGCAAGGCTTTTTGTCCCTATGAGGCCACCGTCATTTACCCGACAGGAGGGGTGAGTGTGTGAGCCCTGCAATCTAGAATTTGACCACTGATGTCACTGTTTTCAACCCATTTTACACAGTGGCCCTTTAATAACAACAAGACAGACAAGATAGATGCTGCTATTGAGGCTGTTCTAAATTGCCATCACTTCTCAGTATCCCCTGACATCGTAGTTTGTTTTGACTTTGCTCCACTCTTAAAACCCCAGTAAAACAGACATGTTGGCATGGCTACACATCAGTGTGAACTTAAAATGATGTTTGATTCAGGTAGATATGTTGGTCTCTAGTGACTGCCTAGGGAAAATCAAATCCCTCTCCCTCGTGGAAATCAGTTAGGGTAGATAATGTCAGATTGAAGATGGAAACAAAGTGTAATGAGATCATGTGAATGTAGTATATGTACAGCATTGCTGTCTGGCTTCAAGGCTCTGACCTTGTCACTCCCTACATACAAATACTGAGCTCAGCATAGCAGGGAGAGGGGAGGGGAGTTTCAGTGTAACATTAAGGGGATATCTAAAGAGGTTTGGATTTTGGCTTGGTTGCTTGATTGCCATGCATCTGAGGTGTGATGGACTACCTAAACTTGGATTTGTTGGCTTTGGTACTGTAACTGATAAAACTGCCTTCAAAGACAAATGTGTGCATCATTTTCCAATTCTGCAGGAAGGCCTCAGCTAAAAAGAAAGAACAAATGTTGAAACAGCCAGTAGGTGGTATAAGCACTGACCAACTGGCTATGATCAAGTATCCAAATGCTTGACAAGAAGGGGGGTGAAGGGTGTAATGTTTTGATTATATCTCCTATTTCTCATGTTTAATTGTGTTGAATCTGTTTTGAATTTTTCCAGGTGTGGGGAGCAGATCCCAGGTCAGTTTGGAGCTCAGTGCTATGGCCTCACCAGCTACAGACACAGACAGACATCCTGCTGACTGGTCAACCAAATCGACTGGGACTTCCAATGTTGGCACAAGGTAATGCCACAAAAATGGTTATTGTCAGCGCAGACTCTGAACTGTTTTTCACCATACTTTGACATACATCTCAGGACTGAATATTCATCACACAGGCCAAAACAAAATGCCGGTTTTAATGCAACCAATACATACTGAATGGTTAGACAGGGTTATAAATGCCCTAGGCAACAATGCCACTGTAACATCAGTTCAAAGATAATATAGGCAAGAATTTTATTTATCCTAAGGGAAATTGTTGAACAGCACTTTGCAGTGCAAAGTAGGAAAGGGTGCAAATATTCATTCATTCATTTTCCGTTACCGCTTATCCTGTTAGGGGTCGCGGGGGGGCTGTAGCCTATCCCAGCTGACATTGGACGGGAGGCGGGTTACACCCTGGACAGATCTCCAGACTATCGCAGGGCAAATACAAATATAACAAAAGCAAATCTAAAATATCAATACAGGTGCAAGAATAAAAATATAAGCCATAATTTTGCGCCATACAGAATGAAGTGAATAAAGTGGCGCAACTTGGTATTCGATGGTAGCATTCCCAGTTCAAATTGTCTTCCAATGCATATGCTATTCATTCATATTTACTGTCTTTTTGGGGCAATTTAACAGATGTAATACTTCTATAAGGATATTCAGATATTTTTAAAAATCAATCATTTGGGTGCCAGAGTCATCATATTGACATGGATCATGGTACATGTAACACTTTATGTTCCTGAGAATTTCAAAGCTGCTTTAAACAGCAACAACAACAACAAAAAAACACAGTTTAGTTGTCTTTTTTCACTTCTCATTTTCTAACATTTCTATATATAGTAACAGAGCAAGTATATCAGAATCGAAATCTGACTTGCAGCTGCATACTGTGCAGTGTAGTGTCAAGATTTCTTGCTGTTTAAAATAGGTAGTGTTTGGATTCTTCACAGAAATAAATGCAAAAGAAATGAACAAAACGTCTTGGGGCTGAGCCACGAGTGATAGATATAAACAAAATGGTAGTGGCCCAACACTTGAGCCTTGAGGTACACCATGTGTATCAGTGAATCAGAACAGTAACAGTGAATGAATTTGAGAAGATGATAAACAAACTTGGTAAGCCCTGGAGTTCAGATAGATTCCTAAATCTTACAAATAAATCAGCATAAACAGAAGTAAAAGATTCCTAAAGTCATTTTCAGGATTTGTACATTCTCTACAGTTTCCTTCGGCATTTAGTAATCTCCTAGATTCAGAGCTATTATTGTAGTTTAGTCTAGCTGACTTCTCACTGCAACAATTTAAACACTGCAATCTGAGTCATTTATGTGTACTTGTGAGTAATGTGGTGGGAGAACATTCATACATTTGTTATGATGGACTACCAAATGCATTGTGTTGCTATTTCATTGGTTTTCCTCTGTCATTATAATGAACATCTCAGAACAGAGTGTGTGTCCATGGTTTGAGATGAGAACAGACACATTCAGTAGATGTGAGCAGCACAGTGTTGATGAGCTGAATAGAAAAAGGAGACAAAATCCAAATTTGTGTTGTTTCAGGGTAAAAAAAAAACACTGGATTAGTCCTGTTTATTGGCCATGAAAGGCATTAAAGCCATGAAAGTCTGGCTGTCACTGTAATTCCAATGAAATCACTGAATCTGTTACATTTAGGGTAGCCCCAAACTGCCTCCTGCCTAAGTCCACACAGTTCACATTCAAATACGGACTGATCTGACTCTACAGCATTGACTAGTTTTAGAATGTGAACTATGTGGACTTGAGAGGTTCAAATGGTGCTGCACCACAATTTGGGATTTGGGGGCTTTTACTGGCAGGACTGATAATGCATTATGGCTGTAATAAGGTTAATATCTGTTTACCTAATTACCTCATTAAAAGGGAAAGCTTACTTTTCAAATTTCTCCCTTCTTTTTGCGGTATTAACCCTACAGTGGTTGTAATTATCCTGGGTAACGTTTGTGATCTGGATCATTTTAAAACTCTGGACCATTATAAAAAGGATTCTTATGAAATGAATACAGGTACACATTAGACAGCATATCACACATGTCAGTATGAACTGTAAAAGTCATTTCATTTGATTTGCACCAAATGTAGTAGGTGTGAAAGAAACACTATCAAAGTGCCCTTTCCTGAATCTGGCTTTAGCAGATCATTATCACAATCAACTCATTATTATTTGTGTTGTTCCCGGCTAGTGAGAACATAGACCAAACTGTGCTACGTCCTAAGCCAAATTAAAGAGCTGATGTATTCATAATGATGTGTCCATCAACCAAGACATCTGGGCAGGCATTTAAATGAGAGGCATAAAAAAATCAAAAGTGCTCTGTAAGGCTAAGAGACAAAAACAAATCAATGGCCTTCATCTGAAAAAGTAGGTTATAACAAATTTAATGGCATCTGTGGTAACCAATGGTAGAGAGAGAATAATAGAAGTCACAGGAGGCACATGAGGATGTAGCAGTCATTTGACAGCCTTCTCTTTTTTCTAGCTCCACTAAGGAGGACAGCTCTCCAGACTCCAACCTTACGCTGGAGTCCGATTCCAGTGGTGTCTTCCTCTCCTTATCCAATCAGAGCCAGGAAGAAGCCAGCTCTGACAGCGACCAGCCAGTCAGTGGTTCTGACCTAGGCAGCAGCAGCACGTCACTGGAGAAAGACGGGGACGATGGAGGGTTAAAGGAATGGGGGAGGGAGGAGAGTGCAGAGCTCCAGTGGTGCTACCCTTCACTCCTTAACACCTCTATGAATGAAGACATAGAAGGAGATAGTGGAAGAGAGGAAGCAGGGCATGGAAAGATGGAGAAAGATGAAGTGAGAGGCAAAGATGAGAGTGAGAGAAGGGTTGGTAAAATAGGTACAGTCTCAGTCATAAAGACCCAATTCAACCATACACCTATTGACAGCTCCACAACTTTTAATGCCCCACAAAGTGAAGAGTTACCACCCAGGAAAAAAGTGACCCTCATGGGAGGTGACATCCCTCTTCCTCTGTCTCCCTCCAAACAACCAATCAAACACCTCCTAGATCCTAATCAGAAGCCAATCAGAACCTCAGGACTGGACTGTGGTGATATAGATCCCTTTGTCCAATCGGACAGCTTTGTTTACCTTGCCGTGTCTGCAAGACCTGGCTCCCAGGGTGAAGTCACCTCATTGACAGAAGTTCCCACCCCTGGTATAAAACAAGTCAGTGTACCACAACATTTGGATAGCTTGAAAACACACTTGGACCAATCCAATACAGAACAGACCGCCAAGCTGACTCATCTTGCCCCACAGAAACCAGAGGAAGGAGACTTTCTTTGCACTGACAGCTTTGTCTACCTGGCTGCTCCAGCCTGCCTCCTATTGGGCCCTGCAGGAAGTGCACCCTACAGTGGAAGGTATGTGTACTTGTTTGTATGTGTGTTTGCTCTAGTGCATGTTATTCAGTGGGGGGTCAGAGAAATAACTAAAACAGCATTTCAAAGACATGTCATTAATTTGCAATAGATCCATTCATCCATTTTCTGCTCTGATTGCCTTGGTTCTGGTCGCAGTACCACTTGGCTAAGCAAGGTTCCCCACATGCCTTTCTCCATGTCGCCAGCTTTCCCTGAAGGATACTGAGAAGGTTCCATTTGAAATATCTGTGATCCCTCCAATGTGTTCTAGGTCTTTAACGAGGTCTCCTCAAAGCTGAATTTGCATAGAATACCTTTACAGGAAGTATCTCAATAAGATGCCTAAATGACCTCAACTGGCTTCTTTCCACAAAATGGAACAGCAGTCCAACTCCTTTCCGGTGTCTTAGCTCCTCACACCTTCTACCACTACCATTTGATAATGAGATCATTGGCTTTGTTTGGTCATTACCCAAAGCTCTTAACTATAGGTGAGGGTTGGAATGTAGATAGAACAGACCATAAAGTTCAGCCAGGGAGGTGAGAGTCCTGGCTGAACTTTCAGACATTTCAGGAAGGGCAGATGTGGCTTAGCCCAGGCTGTTTTAAACCAGGAAGCCCAACTGCTGACCTACTGAATTCCATGTCCATACAAAAGCATGCTTTGGTTCTTAACCATCATTCATTTCATTTCCATTATAAACTCATGGAATATTTTAGTGCAAATGTGTGTGTTTCCCCCTTCTTTTTCAGCACCGAAAATAATGCTTTGTCATTTTCAATTACATAAAGATTGCTTGTGTCAGAGTTCAGGTTTCTGCCACATGTTTAAATTAAGTGCTTTAGTACCATTCAATTACATATAAATAAGAAGATGCTATATTTTGAATTGTTTTAATTAAAGATTGGTGATTGGCTGGATAAAGAAGTGATATATTTGGTCACTAGAATTCAATCTTGTTGAAGTTCACTATTTTAGTCAAATTCTATCTGCTGTGTTTTTCCAGGGAGTCGGACTCAGAGAGTTCAGGATCAGGCCCTGTTGATCTTTCGGTACTGGGCTGTGACTCTGTGGCAGGGGACAGTGACTGGGATTCAGACCTATCAGACTCTGATCCCAGTCGCTCCTCCAGAATCTCTGCTGCTGGTAGCAAATCTTCCGGTGCATCACGGGCTAAGCGGATGCCTGCTGAACCAGGCTGGGACTTGTTTGGAGAAACCACTGAGCCTGAAGTGCTGAGTGAGCTCTTCACAGAACAGGATAAAAACCACAATGGCAAAGCGAGGAAGGTTACCGGGGTCTCCACCAGCCTGGCAGATACATCAGCCATTCCCATGGCGACTCAGCCTGTCACTACACCAGTGCAACGGTCAACAACAGTAGACCCATCGTCAGCATCCAAGAGGGTGACGTGGCAGTTTAAACCAGCCCAGAGGTCAGTCTGCACAGGAAGCAGGAAGGAGAAGGAAAGGGAGAGGGAATTGGCATCATCATCATCGGTAAGCTTCATGGAACTGGGAGGAGGCGAGACCTATAGACCCTCCCCTTCATCTTCATCTTCTTCATCATCGTCACCATCCTCATCTTCTTCTGGTTGATTTGTGGAGGTAATGGTATTGGAAGAAGTTCTAATTGCCTCTGAAGTTCATTGCCAAAAGGTAGAAAAGATCTTCAACTTGTTCTGTAGATACTCACGGCTGGAACAAGTGCTGATTTTTTGCCTGTAAATTTTGAATTTCGCATCTAGCTGCTGCCATTGCCTTCTTATGACCTTCTAAAGGCTGCATAAAAGACTAGTTAATTGTTGCATTTTCTTAGATTAGCCTTCACAATTCCATATATGTATAATCATTTTAAATTTGAGACAGGGTGAGACTCAGGCTATACAGAAACCTTCAGGTTGAGATTATGTGGAAATACGGCCACTGATAGAACTCTTAGGTAAGATGTATACAGTGTCATTCCTAATGGGTTTTATCAATAGTCAGATTTTGAAACACAGGGTTGATTTATTCATTACAGCTTCACATTATTATTTCTCTAAATAAGAAACATGAATAGTTCTATGGGTTTTTTATTCTACTGAATGTACTGTACAGGATAAACACAACTACAAGGTAAATCCACCATAAACATATTCATATATGAGGCATTCTCAATGATTTGGCTTGGTCACCTATTTTCAAAGTTACTGCAATGTTTCAAATTCAGATACAATAATACAAACAAATGGTTACAGTTGGAGAAAACAATCTGTTGGGCTCTATAATTATGTTATCCATTGATAAAGATCTAACAATGTAAATGTGTCTCAGGCCTTATATCAAATTACACTTCCTTCCCCATGTAATGCCTCACTTTAACTCCTGCTCTTACTACTTCAGATATAAATATACTGTACTTTAAAAACTGACTTTTAAAAACTGACAGGTCAAACTTTACAGTGTACAATGTATTTTATAATCACATCCAACTTTACAGTGTATTTAACAGTGTGTCAATGATATATTTTGAAACATTGAGATATCTGTAGAGTGATATATATGTATATATATATATATATATATATATATATATATACACATTTACATATATATGTGTGTGTATATATACACACACATATATATGTGTGTGTGTGTGTATATATATATATATATATATATATATATATACATACATATATATATGTATGATGAATGTGCAAACATGAACAAATAATGGAAGGATTTAGAAATGACATTTAATTTAAATGTTTTATTTATCACTTAAACTGAAATTGTGAATGTAATAATTGAGCAATATGCTTAGAGATTCATGCTATATTCTATGTTTCATATGTGGAAAGTGTTGCCTGAGTGATGTGTATAATAATGGCTGAGTTTAAGTTTATTTATACAGCCAAATATTAATTGTTAATGCAGTCTTGAGCTCATTTGAGGTTCTATATGTAACATTTTTAGACATCAATTTAGCATCAGGTAGCGTGGTATAATTGCCAGAAAGAATGAGACCATGGCTGAGATGATTGACAGCCTTTGTCTCACACCAGTCAGCAGCTTCCGCTGCCATTCTGAACTTTTTAGTGCTAGTGACTTCATCTCCCATAATCCTGTCTCTCCTCGCCTTTGTGGCATCTTTGGCTTTACTGGCAAGGATAAACTTGTTGGAGATTATTTTTTTCCCATTTGCTTCTCACTCCCCTTCACCATTTGTCACAGTGAGAAAATTTGACATTTTTAGCTCTGTTTGCGATAAAAGTGAATCAATCCATAAGATTTTCCTCCAAATCCATGTCGGTGGCACACAATGTAAAATGCAGCATGGAGGCTGGTAGAGCTGCCAATCATCCCAGCAGTGGTTTTGTTGTTTAGTAATTATATTAATGTCTCAAAATGAAGGTATGGTAATCATTTTATTGATGTTAAAAATGACACATGTAGCACCTTTAAATGAGAGTACAGTGCTATCAGATTTATTATCCTATTACATATGTGACAAAAGGAATGTGGCAGGTTGACAAATTATTGTCAGTTACACAATAATAATTTTGTTACAATGTGATGTGGTTATGAAAGGCTGTGTGGGAAGTTATGGCCTGGCAGGCAATTTGCTTTGCAAGCAGGTGTAGTTGTGCTATTTTAAATATACACTTGAATTTCAAATTGGGCAGGGAGAGTGGTAACTGTTTGAATTATGACTAATTCCAAGCCACGTAAATGTGTCTTAGTGTGTGTTTATTGTTGAGGGTGAAGGTGATGGCACTAGAATTTGGAGGATGAATCTATTGTGGGGATGCTGCAGCCATATTTCTTGATTGCGACTAATGGGGTAAAATGAGAGGGGTTTTTGATTTGATTTTTATGCGAGATCAGGACTGTTGCCTTGTGCAGCTTTTACTGCCATTATGAACACTGAAATGCTCCGCCAGTCCTTATACTTGATGATGCTCTGTGTTAACCAACATGATTTGATAGGGCCCTAAATGCACCTGTCTGGTTTAGTGATGGATTTATTATTAGTTTTGATTTTATATTTTCTGGCGCTTTCAAGCACAGATTTACAAGCACACCCCTGGAGAAATTATGTGTTTCGCTGGCATGCATCTTTTTCTTTAAAAGCTACAAGATTGTCAGCATATCTTGAGAAATGAATGTTAACCAGGATTGAACTAGTGACTGATGGTTTATAATGATCACAGCCTCTGACTTCTTGTAATTTTCTTAGCCATGTACAAATGAATTGAATGTACATCTGTTGATATTGTTACAACACCAAATAGCACTCCAAATCCCCGTTGAAAGTCAGCATTTAAAATCATGAAAAATGAGCTGAAAGGTCATTTTGGCATGGCCGGCTTAAATTGTAAGCAGGCCCCTTGGCCACAAATATGTTGTTGGGTCCCTGTTAACCTCTTATGGCAGGAGAACTACACCAGTACACCTGTGCTGTTTTTCCTTTCCAGTTTTTTGTTTGTCTCAGTCTGTGGTAATTTGATTAAACACAAATTTATGCAGGAATATGTATCATATAAACACAATGTTTGTTAAGTACAACTTGCAACGTAGAGCAAGTTACTTGAAAACTACAATCAATTAGTCATTACTCACTAAAATAGTGACTGCATGACTTTACAGTACTAATTACTCAGCAACAGAAGTAATAAGTTGCATTAGTCTCTATTTTACTTTTGTTTCTCTGCCCAACTCAGTCAAAGGTGCCTTTAAACATCTCCAAATCCTCCACAACCATGTTGCATCTTTTGTATTTAATACATGTGGAAAAGAAGGAGACATTTTGGTTTAACAAACCGGCAGGCCTACTATTCAGAGGGACTTACTGACCATCCAACCACTAGCTTAGCCTTAGTGACTGCATACAGTGCCATTAAGTCCCAGCCTTGACTGCATGGTTTACACACCCTTTAACTCAACACAAAATAAGGTGATTTCTGAATGTAGGTGTACCTGTAGCTAATGTTAGCAAGGCAGCTAAGAAAATACATCATGTAAATAAGACAACTTTAGAACTACTGGGAATCGTATTTCTCCTCTTTTGGTACAGGCTAACAACTTCCCCACACCTCAAGCTCCTGCGCCAAGCTCGCACATCTGGGAGTACCAAACTGATATAACCATAGACGTACAAAGAGTACTGGATACAGCACTTGAGGCGAGACCCCATTCATTATGAAAGCTGCTCAGTGGTGCATGACGCCAAAAACATTCAACTGCCATGTATAAAATTACCTGCATGATCAACACTGCTTTTGCATCATGGGACCCACAGAGCAAGTGCACCAGAGACTAACACCAGCTGAGTCGGCTACTTCCAGTATAGCGCTTCGCTCATTTGAGCGGGGTTAAAATGATTCAATCATGTGGCCCTTATAGATTTTGAAATGTTATCAGACCAAGTACTTCAATTTCTGATAATAAAACAAGTCATTTTGCGGATGTTGTGACACTCAAGGAAATAAATCCACTGATTTACAAATGTCTCTTTCACAATGTAAGTCTAAGAGAAGAAGTCTTTTTGGGCCCAGTGGCATCACATGACAGGCTCGGACGCTGTAATTCGACTGTTTGGCAACTACAAAAATTGGCTTCAAAGCCTGGTGTACTTCCTTGGGGCCCATATATAACCCACCATCTAGCTATCAAAGTTATGGAGCATTACTGGGATTACTAAATGTTGCTTTCAACTACTGAATTTCAGATTGTTGTCTCTTACACTACTTGTTACTTTTCACATTACTGTAATGTGCTACAGCCCAACACTGATAATTTGGAGGGTATTATTCCACTTATACTATCACCACTTGCCAACAAAATGCTATATATAATATATCAGTTGTTCATTAACTTAAATAACTAGTCCATACCAATTGAGTGCACAGTTGCCCACGTTCAGTTTCACACAGATTGACCACGTCAGTGAGTAGAAAAACGTGGGACAGACAGAATGACTGACTGACACTCTGACAGTTTCCGTGATTATGTACAGCATACCATACCATGACTTAGTCATACCAAAAAAAAAAGAAAAAAAAGAAAAAAAAACATTCAGCCACAGGGGGAGCCACAGCGATTGGTCGCATTTTAGCCATTTTGAAGCATTTTTCTGTTGTTATAGCACCACCCAGTTGCCAATTAGAGTTAAATTTCTCCAGTCACCTTGAGGCGTCCTGTTCTACATATCTACCAAGTTTAGTAAAAATCCATATGGTGGTTAGGCCTAGATAAGAAATGAGCTCTCTAGCGCCCCCATTTCGTTTGATGGGGTCAATAATGGAGGGGTCCCCTCAGATTATGTGTGGTCATATGCCTACAAAGTTGCGTGGTGATGGGTGAAACCCTTGAGATGTTATACACCTTTATGTGATGAGCCACGCCCTCCGCAATATTCATTGCCTTATAGAAACTCAGTTTTAGTAAGTTTTCCAACTTTTGCCAAGAGGGAACTTTAGATATTGGTCCCTAGATTATGTTCACTGAGTTTCATGCAGATCAGTCAAACTTCCTAGGAAGAGATTGATTTTAAGTGTTTTTCAAAAAATTCAAAATGGTGGAAAATCTATAAGTTATGGGTTCTTGAGGCAAATTTGTTCCTCATTAGGAGAGGCATCTCTGTGCAAAGCTTCATGTCTCTACGACATACGGGGCATGAGATATGCCCATTCAAAGTTTGCATTTTAATCAGTTGCTATAGCGCCCCCCTGTGCCAAATTTCACATGGATTGACCAAGTCAGTGAGGAGAAAGACGTGGAACAGACAGACACACCCACAGACACACAGACAGAGTTTTCGTCCTTACATAGTCGGATAAATCTGGCCTTACTTTTTGTTTTGAATGTTATGAAATATAGTTTCTACACATCAAAAGTACTGATATTGGTGTTGCTGGGCAATGTTTAGGAACAGCAAGAACTACATTTTACAAGGTTGGGTGAAGACTTTTAAAATCCTCACGAGTTCTGTTATTAGGAGAGAATAAAATTTTACTGATTGCCTTAAAGTCTTAAGCAATGCGATTTAAAAGTAGAGAATAGGGCTATCACAAATATTACATAGCTCTCTCCCTTTAGGGAATGAAAACTTTCTTCTCCTAGAATGGCTTATGCATGGTCCATCCTACTCTCCCTCTGATTGGCTGGCATCCATTGCCTTCATTGGTTGGACTACTTAGGTTTAGTCATGAAGAGTGATGTTGGTTAGTGTTATGGTAAGAACATCAGGGTAAGTCAATCAGAAGCAGAGTCAGGCAGAGTAGGGCGGGTCATGCCTTTACCATCCTAGGAAAAGTAAATGTGTGTTGGGGACTGCCCATTGTTCCATTATTCCAACACCCCAGTGGCCCAAAAAAATGTTCTATTTACCCGAAAGTCCACCAGTCCGTTATCCCAAAAACAAACGCCCAATACACCAAAAAGACACCCTTTCCCAAAGAGAAGCAAAAGGCCAGTTGTTGTGCAAATTTATGATGTTGGACCTTTCTACTATGACAAAAGTATGAGCCCCGCTATTCTGTGTCTGACTGACTTGTACTCATTGCTTTCTTTGGTTGGGTTGGTTAGGATTTAGCCTGTGGAGTGAGATTGGTAAGGGTTAGGGTGGGAATATCAGAGTAAGCCAATCAGAGGCAGAGTAGGGTGACTCATGCCCTTACCATAGTAGGGAAATAAAAATCATGGAAGGTAGGCTACATCACGGTCGAAAGTCCTTTTTTTCCTGGTTGGTATTATGTAACTTTAGTTTTATGCAGCAGTGATATTACAGTGGTAGTGAGGGCTTAATCCCCTAAGAGGAACAAGCTACTCACATTTTCTCCATGGATGCACATGGGTGATTGTTAGACCAGTAGTTTGATGTTTGGAGCAGCCAAGTTAACGGACATCAGTTGCGACAGGGATATAAATACACAGATGCTTCCAATCAACCAGGGGAAAGTGGGTGTGAAACAGGAGGCAGGGCTGATTGATTTCAGGCCATGAATCTTTCTTAGTGCAGAAAGAGTGAGTATTTTTGGGGCAACAGGCCTTCGGTGCAATGGGTTTTTGTTTTCAGGATAGCAGGCTTTTGGACAAATGGGCTTTTGGTCCAGTGGGACATTTTTTCACACCACTGGGGTTCTGTAATAATGGGCCATTGAAACAATGGCATGGCACCTCTCTGTTCCTCACACTGGTTTCTTTTCCCTCCCCCTCCCTCTGTTTTAGACACACACATGAACACACACGTTTGCTCTCTATCACTTCTGTTTCTCTACATCTCTTCTTCTTTTTTTTTGCACCTTTGGTTATATTTCCTTTCTCTTTCACCCTGCACCTGTCTCTCTGAGCAACAGGCTACTAGCTTCACCATTGTTAATCCTCTCTTTCCTCCACCTACAGTACCATTAGTTGATCTGGTATTCCAGATTCACGCAAAAATCCAACACATTTAAAATTCAGTCTGCTGGGTTATTTATCTAGTTTTTTTGTTAAAGAAACAATACTAGCTCCAAGACTTAAACACAGATGCACTAATTTAGGATGACATCAAACACCTGCCTGTCCAGTTTTACTGTACGCTTACTAAAAATTAATCCACACCTGCTACTCAGCAAAGTACTTACTCACTAAAGTAAGATCACAAAGACAGACCTGCCTTATTTGATATTCTACTTAAGTGATGCCAACAAATCTACAATTAATCAAATTACCAAAGACCTCTGACATACTGTGAACCTGGAACTTTGGGGGCCCTGGTCATGTTCTAGCTTTGCTTGTAATCCAGCCTTGCATTGTAGGATCTGTGAGTGCAATGCTAAAATCAGAATTAGCTCTTATTTGAGGTGGCCAGGCTCACATTGTGATATTTGGACAAATTCCCCTCACATTACACAAATGAGCAATATAAAGATATGGTGGGAGTGTATGTGTTATGTGGAACACTATTTTACTGATGCAATCTCATATCTCCTCCTTTTTATTCTACATGAAAGATTGCATTGGAAAATGGCCGTAGATCAAGTTTAGAAGAGCCAGTTTTTCCCTGCAGCTCCAAAGTTAGGTTCCAGGCAGTTTCTCGGTGGTCCTCTGCCAGCTCTGGAATTTCCATGTGATCATTAATGGAGAGCTGTGCTGTTTATTTGAAGCTGACTGCTTCTTGTTGTAGAAATCTGACATGGCCATGGCATTTATAAAACTTCCTGGTCCACACTGCCTATTACTATGTTTTCATTCTAAAAAGGCTGTTTACATGACACTGTTCATTCAATGTAACCTGTGGGGGATTTTCTCTATTATATTTATCAATTGGCAATATGCTGTGTAGCATCTGAAAACCTGGTTTCCATTGGAATGATGATATTTTTCCTAACCCTGCTGCTTTACATGTCTGCCGGAAGGAATGTTTGTCTTAGTAACTAAACTTTAAAGCTCACACAGTGGACCAAATGAAGGGATGAGCTAGACAGTTGTACGTACTATTTTTTATCGATGAAATAACTGTTGATTTTCGCTCGCATTAAACTGTGGCAAAGCATCTAGTTTCACTGTGATATATTAAGGATAAATTACTTTACACCTTCACTGACTTTTGTAAAATTCAGTAACATCAGGCCATACGCGTAATACTTTGCTGTTCTTGTAAACGCTGATCACTGTTAAAACTTACTGGTGATTAAAAACTAAGACCTGACAGGACTTCTTAGTGGATAAAGATGATTTATGTGAAATCTTATTGTGTGCCGTATTCCCAAGCCTTGTTAAAATGCATTAATGTACAAATAAAGACTAAACTTGATGGTGGAATGTGACTCAGTGTGGCCTGTTTGATGTCTGTCTCAGCTGTCTTAACCCTGTTCTACACTGGGTATGTCACTCAGGGAAGTTCAATGCTTGGATGACAAGACACTATAGGCTACTGTATACTGTACATCACTTTAACCAATAGAAATGATTAAAAAAGAAACATAAAGAAAAGAACCCTGAGCAAAGCCTAAAGCTGCATTTTTATCAAATGACAGTTTCAGGCTGGTCTCATCCCAAGAAATGCAGATACGTCAAATGCTGCCACTTTATCAGCCGTCACGGATGCACAGAGGCACCCTTCACATCGGTCGGACCACAGCCCAACTTGTCAATTACCCGCACTTCATCGGTATATGTTGGTGTCAGACACCGACACATAAATATGCACCTTTTGCAGCGGCATGATACACACTGGACGGCAGCGGTTTGTGATACCGCCAGCAACTACTGTGGTAAAAAAGCTAGAAAATCCGTGTTTAGGATGGATGGGTCAAACAAACTCTAGACTTTTCCCCAGGAGCTTGCTGTTTATTGGCTGTATGCAACCAAAAGTCATTTGAATTACTTTAATAACGACGCAGTGTGCTAGTATGTCCAGCATGCTATGCTTGTGATTTATGTCACATGGCATATGCTACGTCATGTAGCATTACATTGGTGACAACCATACTTATTTTAAGCCAAACCATGGCGTGTGTTCCTAAACCCAACCATGGACTTTTGTTGCCTAAACCTACAAAAACAAACCTAAAACCAAAGTGTTTTACCTACTTCCTAAGTATATTTAAAAAAAAAAAGATCTCATGCATGTAACAAGCAGAAACTATATATTTCCTGTGGAAAAAAACATATTTGGAAAAGACACAATGCATTTAAAAAGCATAATTCAACAAGTTGGGATGTGAACAGGTTGGCTATTTACAATGTAAAAGGATCTTCTAGTGCTAAGAAACCCATAGAACTAAAGTTGATTTCTCATATAAACTCAGAACAATGTCAGGAGGACCAGAGTCCTGTGACTCCTGTGACATGTTGACCTATGTCACAAAGAACATCTTCCCTCATGAAACCCATAAACATAACTCCCAAGAAAAGTAGTTATTGCAGCAAGCTGCACTCTGTCACTACTTGGTGTGTTTTGGCATTAATGTGTTGACAGGTTGTTCTGCTGACCCCAAGTGGAGAAAAAGCAGTCAATGCAGCTTTAATCTTAAAATAGCAACACATTTGAAATATTACAGGATAATTCATTACGACTTGGCCCCTACTGATTATAATGACATAATGCTTAGCAAGCTAACTGCTAAGATCTGGTAACATCGCTAAAGAGAAGGCAGGTCTAAAAACACCAAGTTTTAAACAACACCCTGTTGGACTTTGGTTTAACTTAGATCTACTGTAGCTGCAGTAGATGAGCATACAACATTTTTGTTCAATGAGGGAATATTAGCAACATTTTGGACACATTCACTTTCAGTTTTATCTGCAGATAAAGTTGACAAGATAATCTAGCTAAACTGTTTTCTTTTTTTACAACCTTTCTGACTGCTCATGTTCTTTGCCCCGTTGGACTTTGTTGTAACAATGTCATAATCTTCCTAGATCTCAGCAATTGCTTATGTGAGTATGATGTTATCAAAACCAATAGAAATGATGGCAAAAAAACTTATTGTAAAACCCAAGCTTTAATAAACTGGAGTAACCCTTGCTATCCAAGATTAATGACGAACCCAAAACCTGCTTTTCATTCAGAAAATTAAGCTCCAACTGCTGTGTTAACTAGAAAAAAAAATTAGTTTTTTCTTTTTAAAACTGTGACTTTACTGATATAATCACTCATTACTGGGAAAATCTTCACTGTAGTGCATCAGCAACACACAACAGTATATTTATAACACACACACGCACACACACACACACACACGAACACACGCGCACAGCCTGCGGTGCCATCTGTGTATTAAATAGTACATGGTGTATGAGGAGTTGTGTCAGTAATGTAGGTCTGTCCATCTATTTAAGGCTGATTAATTAGAGCACTTTGAATAAGGCCAGAGAGGAAGAGAGAGGCAGAGCGAGAGACCACCATTATGAATAGTTAATCTATGTGCCAGTTCCTCAGCCACCACAGGGACTGTGGTGATTTATTGGGCCAGATGACACAGTCTGTTTGTCACACAGTCTGTAAAAATATGTGACCAGATTTACTGTAATTCTTGAACTAATTTGAACAAACTTTTCAGGATCAGTGCACTCTGAGAAAGATGGGAGACTGAGCTTATAGAATGTCTCTGGTTAAATATAAATGTACAGGCTGTTCTATTATGCTGTTGTTATTTATCACTCTCCTCACACTGAGGCAGCGATAAATATCACAATATGACCATAATATGTCTGCAGGGCCTGATGTGGTTGTTGATCTATGGCAGCTGCGGATGGAGGTCATTAGTTTTCTCATCATGTCTGCCATAAAGTACCATGATGTGTATGGAAAATATGAACAAGCTTTTTGAAAAATGCTGAAACCAGGGGTCTTCAATGTTTTTCAGGCCAATGACCACTTGGCTCACAGAGAGACAGAGCAGGGAGACCCTACTACATATACTGAATTACATTTAGCATTCAACATTTAGTAGCACTTGAGATAATTTGCTGAATATGTTTTGGTCTTCTCTCATTTGCACTTGCCTGTTGCTGCTGAGTCAGCAGTAGTTGGAGCATGGCTAAGTGTGTTAGCTTCACACTGCACTTTCACTGGTGGTTTCTGAGGTGGGCGGCGTTTCAGAGTCTCTCGATCAAAAAGTTATAAAACAATCCATTGTAGAATGAAGAATGTCCATACATATGGTAAAATAATACCACTGATTGGCTGATATGTTTTAATAATCCATATATGTTAGCTCACTAGATCATCTAATTGTTGTGATTTAGTGTTAGCTAGCTCACAAGATTGCACAGGGATTCATGGGTAGCTGTTAAACAATAGTTTGGCACCCCCTCTGCAGTAACTATGAGCTGACCCCCTGTTGAGGACCCAGAAGTAGAGGGTCCCTACTATGTCTCTGTTGGAGTTAAAGGGTCCTTGGCCTGAAAAATGTTTAAAACCCCTGTTTTAATAAGTTTACATGTTTACTTAGTTGGGTACATGGGGTATATCCACCTTTTTTCCTGGTTGTTTACAGTATGCCCACCTATCAGTCAAAAGCCATTGGAATATATAGGAGAGTGTACCCACTCCCTTTTCAGTAACCTACTCATCTACCTGGTAGCACACCAACCTCACCAACTGCCACCACACCACCGGTCTCAATAACGTCATGGTGTTATAGGCAGGCTAGTGAACACAGTGGAGCATTTAGCAGCTAAAGAGCCAAATATGTCCCTCAGGAGTTGTTAGAGACCAAAAACAGAGTTAAAAGAGAGTGTAAATTACATTCTCAAGGTGGACAGTAACACAACTTTAAATGCAAATGTTGCACTGCAACTTCTGGATGTGTAAATAATCAACTGTTTGACAGGTTTGCCATGTCAACTTAAAAAACTATGATACATCATTGTGTCTAAAACTTGCTTCCACTGCCCCCCACGTGACTCAGAAAAAAATAACCCAAGACAAACAAACAAAAAAAACACTTACTGCAAAAATTTCTACCAAATCCCTATTATAGCAGATATTATTTTATGTTTAACAACCACAAATCGTTGCTGTCCGATAAAAAACACGTATCTCCACTTTTGACGAGTTTGACTTTCTACAGTACATGGAGTGTCCATAATATTCCCTAGCAACCCTTAACATTGGGTATCCAAATGGCCAATGGAAAGACGTTTTATTACATCATCTATTCAACATATATCTCCATTGGGTGTCAGAAGTGTCCATCAAAGCGCATAGAAAGTCAGAATCATCAAAAGTGGAGATACGTGGTTTTCATCAAACAGTGACTAAATGTAATGTCAGCCACTGCCAGTTAGCCAACAAGCTAACAAGCTAACAAACAACGTAAACAAATAAAAGATGCTAACAGCACTTACCATTCTGACATATTTTGTAGTTGCTGATTCTGGTGCACAACAGACTCCTCGTCTGGGTCTGGGTCTGGGTCTGACTGTGGCTCAAACATGTATGGCTGAATCACACCCGATGTGTTCTCTAATAATAATGATAACCATCTTGATGTGCACTGCTCTTTCAGCAGTTAACCTAATGCCACTCCAGCATTGTATCAGATTGATTTACTGGCACTAATCCATAAAATAAGCAGAGCCATGATGCACTTTGCACACGCTGACAAGCCTTACTGAGTCCATCAGGTACCTTTCCATGTGAAACTCTCAGGGCTCTGTTGTCAGTCCCAGTTTCTCCATACTGTGTAAAGGAGTCAGGTACTAATGCTGTCTTTTTGGAAGCACATTAAAGTCACTAAAGCTCAACAAATGTGTTATCAGACTAAAGCCTTTGCACATTGCCATCTGTGCAATATTTACTCCTTTAGAAATATATGACTTCCCACAGACTGGAGAGTGAGGATGCTTTCTCTGCCATTACATACTGAACCTCAGCTCCATCGCCTCCAACAGATACAATGCAGTGACTTTTATAAATTGGACTCAGTTAGTTTGAAAAAAATCAAACACAGTTATGAAAGCTGTACTTGTCTATGACAACTTAAAAAGATGATATGCTGGTAAAATTCTTAACACTGAGAGGAGCCATAGGGAAAATCAAAATGGAGCATGACGTTTCCTCACACTCACCCTGCTGCTCCATTTTATTGTATTTAGTGCTGCCACCAGTGGGAGGTCTTATATTAAAACAATGTAAAAGAAATTATAAAAGAGGACCTGTTATGCTTTTCCTTTACTTTCTAATGTTACAGTGTCGGATGCTCATATTAAACATGACTAAAGTTTCAAATAATGAGGTAAACATATGTTAAAATAATCCCTGAGGGGGGGCAGTAGCTCCGTCCATAGTAGTTGGGTTGGGAACCGGCTGGTTGCCTGTCCAGATCAAATATGGAGTGTGGACTTGTTGCTGGAGAGGTGCCAGGTCAACTCCTGAGTACTGCCGAGGTGCCCCTGAGCAAAGCATCAAACCCCAACTGCTTAGGGCGCATGGGCAGCCCCCTTGCTTTGACATCTCTCCATTTAATGCATGTATAGGTATTGTTTGTGCATGTGTGTGTGTATTTCGAGCCTGTGTGTACATGACAACAGAATGAAAAAAAAACTGATTTTTCCCTCATGGAGTAATAAAGTATAAAAGAGAGAGAGAGAAAAAAGTCTTCTGACTCCATTTCCCATCCTTATTCTACTCTGGCTATGAGCCGACGTGAACTTCTGGCAGATTTTTTATTGTGGTCATCTGCTCCACACATGTTATCGCAAGCGTTAACATTACATACACTGCTACATGTAGTTACATGCTAACGTCAGGAAAATATGTAATCTTTGTTGCTGATGTTGGTAATTTCTCCCCGATTTCAGATCATATTCCTGCTGGAATATGTCTGGCCATGTTTAGAAAGTGCAGCTATACTTCGTTATGGTCATTCCCCGGCTAAAATGATGACGCAGAGATGCCGAAATGTGGTAGGCCTGGAAAAACTGACCAATCAGAGCAGACTGGGCTTTTTAGGGCGGGTGGCTTAAAGAGAAAGGCACGAAAACCCAGACAGAGCCACATGCGACCCGCTTGAGCTAACATAGTGCTAAGCAACTTATCACTGGGCATCAAAATATAATGTTAAATGTTTAAACATTTATGATCTACGGATCATGGACCACAATAACCATGAGCACTGTCCCACCATTCCTTGATTTATTTATATCCCTTTAGTCCAGAAGGTCCAATCAATCAAAAGAATGAAACGGGGTTTACATAAAAATATTAATCCAGATTGTGAAATCATGTGAAGTCCATTGCAACATGTTTGCTAACGTTCAGGTCACAGTCCTTCCATACAGTATTTCTCTCATCATATTTCTTGTCTTCCTGCACAGTGTGGTTATGTACGCTTCTTTTTGTTTCCTCCTTGGTGAGAAAAAAAATAAAGTGTCCCACAGCTTTTCGTTGTATTTTTCACACTGGGACAACCCTCGGAGTATAGTATGTGCTCCCAGTTTGGAAAATCAATGAACCCTGTCATGTATCTTTGCAAACTTTGAGGGCTTTTCTCTTAAAATCATGGCTCCATGACAGTCATGATGTATAGTATAACAGTACAGTATAAAACGGTGCTGATATTATTAGAAAGCTGAGAATCTCCTCTTTCAATCATTGTCTGGCAATGGACTTGGATGGAGAAAGATGGCAGGTTCGTCTTTTTGCTAACAACGGGGATGGTGTCCCCCCTCAAATCCTTGACTGGATATGAGTAATAATATGTACAGTAATATATTTTTGAGAAAAAATATTGCAATATACTTCTCTGATTTGTCTGTAAATGTCTTATATGTTATGTCATTATATACATACATACATACATATACATATATATATATATATATATACATATAAATAAATGTATATAGGCTAGGCTTTATTTTTGTGGACCCCAGGAGGAGTAGCTGATTCTCTGCATCAGCTAATGAGGATTCTAATAAAGTCCTAAACCCTACTGTGTGAGTGTGACTGATGTGCGATACAATTGTGGCCTGAGAGGTGTGCAGAACAACAATAGCACAACTGGAAACAAGGGTAAGTGTAATGGAACATCAACAGCTGTGGTGGGAGCTGTTGTCACTAATGACTAATCAGATCACCTCTTTTTCTTTCCTTTGCCAGCAGCAGGGTGCTCAGTGTCACAGCAACCTGACAGGTCCATGATGTAAAGAACAACATGGACCGGATCAACTACAGTACATAAGCTTCATTTGACTGCAGACTTACACTAAAGTGTATCCATGCGCAGGAGGTGCAAAATCACTAAAAATTAATATGACACCCTGGAGGAGGATAAAGCATGTAATTACCACGTTGCTCTGATCCTGGCACAACCTCTGTCTGATGTAAAAAACAGTAAATTAACCGTAAGAGCCAAAACCATTGGAGAACTGCATGATGTGGCTGCCAGCAGCCGGTTCCTGACCTCTAAAAATTATGCAACCATTGGAATATTTCTACAAATCATGATTCTTACTTAAAGTTAAAGGTGTATGCCAGCAATGTAGTTGTGGGACAAACAAAAATCAAAATTGATTTATTTCTACAATAAAGATAAAAACCCTAGCAGCGGCCAAGATGCCTGACTTTTAATTCCCTGTATGAGTCAAGCTGCAAAGGATGCCAGATTCTGCGCTCCCCAACTTGATAGCCTCTCTTCATTAGCCTGTCTCTGCCTGGTAAATGTCCATGTCTTTCAAACTGGCATCTCTAATTCATAGCTGAAGCTCTGTGATCTAAATTTGCAGTCTCTGAGCTCTTGATGAAATCTTTGGGGCTGTTTTGTGTCACTCTTTTTGTCAAGCTCCCTCCCGAGCCACAACTGTTTTCACAGACTCCCCATAACGAGTAAACTGACCTTTATGAGTAAAATTGGTTTAGTTGACCTTCAAGTGAAGTTTATTTCTATAGCCCACAATTACATTCTGAAACTACAGTCACATGTGTACACACATGATGGCAACTGAGCTATCTCCTCAGCCATTCAAACAAAATGGAACAAGTGTCTGCAGACTGCTATCTTGTTCCCAGTTCATCTTTATTCTGCATGGACTTTTGACCACATGTAGTATTCCTGGGGGATGACAACAGAGTCCTATGTTGGTACCTTTTTGTTTTGTTTGTGGAGCTTGTTAAAAGTTATAGCTGTGCATGTGATCTCCTAAGCTATCTCCATGGAAACTCAGCATCCACTGAGGAAGGTCACGAGATGTGGCTGAAGCTTAAGGAAAAGTTGGAGAATTTTTATTTTAGGTTTGGTTTCAGACAGCTCAGTCCCCATGTGATGGCCGCACTTGCAGCCACACAGTTGCATTAAGTGTGCAGGTGCTGCTTCTGAAGGACATCTGGCCACGCTCAAGCAAAGGATGTGCCCCAGGAACTGAAACTGTTAAATACAGGAAGTGGCCAATTGGGCCGTACCAATTCCTGCCACCTCATAGGGAGAAGCTGTTATTTTTCCGTTTAGTTATATTGTTTGTTTCTCTTGATTAAAAATTTAGTTTTGGTATTTTTGGTTTGGTTAATTTAGTTGAGTTAACCTTTTTTGGGGGGAATTATTCTGTTTTGTTATTTATTGCTTAGTTGGTAGTGTTTGTCTGTCTGTCATCCCTCTTGTGTTTTAATGGTCTGATCAGCCAGTATATATGTTCCCCATTGTGTCTACTTTGTAAGGTCTGTTGTTGGTGTTAAGGTCACTTAAGTTCAGTTTTGTTTATTTGACCTCTTTTATGGGCCCAGAACTTTAGTTATACATTTATCATTTGTACCTTTTTTTTGTAGTATTGTGTAAAATAAAAGCCTTTTTTTTGAAAACCACCTGAGTCTCCTCTTGTCTGCCAGCTCGGTCCCTTACACCCCATAATTACATGTTGGCATTGTATGTGTCTGCAAACCACTGAGATATATCATTTCTATGTTTCATTCTTATCAACGTTTTTTGTTTAAATTACATGTACTGTGTATGGGCTGAGTTTCTCACCAGGAGGAGGCGGGGATGGTAGATGGTGTGAAAGTCAGGCAAGACAGCTGCCAAGCAACAGACAGCAGCAGACGACTGTTCCAGTCCAACAAACAACAGGAGTGGGTATTTTTAATGACACATCATGACATTTCCAGCTGTGTGTAGCGACTAAACCATGTATTTTAAGCAAAAACATAATCTTTTCCTCACCATACCCAAGTGGCTTTGTACACTGTCACAACATAAAATATAACATAAAGCTTCAACATGAGGGTGACATACACAAGTTAAAAAGAAATACCACATATATGACAATTTGTAAGTGTGTGTGTGTGTGTGTGTGTGTGTGTGTGTGTGTGTGTGTGTGCAAAAAAACGATAAATTTGGTCAGTGCTGCTTTTTATTTTATCCACATTAATAATGATAGCATTACTGAAAAAATACTATACTGATATATAATGTTTTATTTGCATCTTTATTGGCTCACAGACACCTATCTCCCGTTGCCTCCTTAAACTACTCTTGTATAGCCAGACCTATCTCCACACGTTTCAGAACAACATATCCCCTTGGAACAATTTGTATATGCTCCAAAAATGCACACAGAACAGTACGTATGATATCCTACGAATTAGCACCCCATGAATGATGCAAGTATTGGTACTGTGGTTTCTGTTTAGGAAAAAATACATGGTTAGGACATACCTTAAAATGACTCAGAGTTCACAGGAATCCAAACATTAGTCTCCTGGGGAAAGTCCTGTGTTTTGTGACCCATCCAGCAACCCAACCTGCCTCCTTTCAGACTGCTCAGGACTGCTTCCTTGTTCACTTCCATTAGCGCATTGATCACATGATTGCAGCCTTCCAAAATATGTGGGTTATATACAAATTACTGGCTCATGATAACGTGGGATATGTGCAAATTTGGGTGCATTTTTTTCCCCCTAGGAAAACATATGAACAGTTTGTGAGCAGAGCTTGTTTAGTGCTGTGTGTCAAATAACAACAACAACGACTGCCGAGCTAGCACCCAACACGCTAAAACCTCTTTTTAAAGATTCAATGTGTAAGATTTAGGGGGTTTTAGTGGCATTTAACTGTGAGGATTGCAGATTGCACCCGGCTGAAACTTCTGCCGGTTAAAATTCCTTTACTGTTTATTCTTCAGGAGGTTTTTAGCGGTGGCTGAATTATCCAATGCTAATAACCTTCTGAAGAATAAACAGTTCTCATTGCAAATGGGTTTGTAACTATGGTGGCTGATGCAAATAAAGAATGAGGCAAATGGCCCTATCTAGAGCAAGTGTTTGATTTGTCTGTTTTTGGCGACTGTAGAAACATGGCTAAAATCGAAGACCCACTCCTCTATGTAGAAATATGGCACATTCTAATGTAACAGAAACACAATAATACTTATATTCAGGCTATTATAATGATCTTAAATCCTATACACTAGATCTTTAATGTTTTATGTGGTGTTTTCTTTTGCAGGGACTGAGCCATTTCATTGCCAGCACTCACCTCTCTACCAAAACAAGTTCCCTCCTGACACTGGGGCACTGTCGCTGCATCCTGGGCTCAGTGCCACCCATGATGATTATGATTGATTTAACCCTTTGAAAACAGGCCTCCCGCAGGCAGCCGTGGGAGATCAGTTTGCACAGTCCTGTTGAAATGGATCTAAAATAAGAACCATGATAGCTACATCATTCATTCTTTTTGCAGCAGAAAGCTAAGACTACTGTCTCCCCCGTCATCATGTCATGACCTGACATTGTCCTACCTTACGGGCCATGCAAACATGGAATTTCACTGTAGTTATGCCAGTATTTCCCCATGATGGCTGCAGGAGGTCGTTGTTTGTGTAATCCTGGATATATATTCATTTGAAATAAAAAGCATAATAGCTAGAATATAATTTCTTTATGCAGCTGCAAGCTAAGACTTCTGTCTCACCTTATGTTACCTCACCTTTCCTGGTAAAGACTGCGGGAGATCGTTGCTTGCATAATCCTGGATATATATATAGAGCTGAAACAAAAACCATAATAGCTAGAATATTCATTCTTTTGGCAGCAGAAAGCTAAGGCTTCTGTCTGCCTTCTGTCATCAGATTTTACGCTTATAATGACATCATTGCACTTTGTTACGCGTGTTGCACAACTGTATGAAAATTCGAGCAGCGCCAGAGGAATGAATGACTTTTGACTCTGCTCATAGAAATAACTTGTGAGTGTTAGGAAATGTGTTTTTTATGTTTCTACATTTAAAAATCTAATGGATCAATATTTTTTGTGAGTAAAATCTGATGAAAAAAGGTGGCATGGTGGAGCAGTGGTTAGTACTGTTGCCTCACTGCAAGAGGGTTCCTTGTTCAAACCCACGGTGGGGGAGCCTTCTGTGTTGAGTTTACATGTTCACTCTGTGTAAGGGTGGGTTTTCTCCAGGTACTCCGGCTTCCTCCCACAGTCCAAAGTAAACTTGCACCGATTAATCGGCAGTGCTCAAAAATGGGCCGATTTTCATGTCATCGGCCATGACCTGCGATTTAAAATATGTCGATTTAAAATGCTGGTCAAATTCCCGTCGTGCCGCATGATTGACATGCAACTCATGGCCTGGGCGCTGAGAGGAAGTGAAACATGGGCGGCTTCTCACCTTAATCATTCACGCACACACATCAAAAGAGAGAAGGAGAAAGTTGTTAATTGTCTGTGTTAAACCTATCTGCGGAGCTCTCTCTGCTGCACTGTGCCGCTTGAAACTGACGTAATCGGCCGTCCAAACACTCTGCAAATTGGAAATCGGTATCGGCCCAAACAATTGTAATCGGTGAAAGTCTAGTCCAAAGACATGTAGGTTAGGTTAATTTGTGACTCTAAACTCACCCATAGGTTTGAATGTGAGTGTGAATGGTTGTCTGTCTCTATGTGTCAGCCCTGTGATAGTCTGGCGACCTGTCCAGGGTGTACCCCGCCTTTCCCCCAATGTCAGCTGGGATAGGCTCCAGCCCCCTGCGCCCCCTAACAGGATAAGCATTTATGGTAAATGAATGACTGACAAAAAAATGTCCTATTTGAAACAGTTTCAATACATATACCAGTTATTATGGTTTATTAACTGACATAACGTGTTAGCATAGGTTGTACAGATCTTAGGGACATGAAGCATTTGAAGATACTCCAAGAAACAACATCACAATAAGCAACCAGTGTAGGCACAGGTGGAGCACTTCTATTGCAGAGTTCAAACAAATACAAACAGCCCAGAACTCTCTTCCCTCAGCGCCATTACAGCGCAAGATAGGTCTGGCTATGCAGACTATCTTTACTACAACAAACACTATGCTTTTTTTGTATTTTACTGTCTTTACAGTGACATAGAATTAAAGTGTATTTAGACAATATTAACTTTAAATGAATTATTATATTACAAAAAAAAAACCAAATTGCTGGATCATTTAACAGCCCTGATTAGTGTCTGCAGCCATTTCTTTCAGCTGCCTACAGCCCCAACAACCTTGACCAATAGTAAAGGCCAGCTTCTATAGGCTGAGAGCTGAGACCCACAACAAAAGAATCTGTAAAGCACTCGCTGCAACACTGTCAGCTTATAAGCTTACTATGCCAGTGAACATTAGGCCTTTGGTGAAACCACTTGGCGAAAGAAGGGAAAGATCCTCATTGTGGGTTAAAAAAACAAACAAAGACAACAGCCTTTCCTATTAGGTTTTGCAACGTTTTAGAATTATCGCGCTCCTTCCCACTACATTTACCTCTTTGAGACAATGGTCATTTGCATGGCCTCAGAAGGTTGTAATTAAATGGCTGATGCCGTAGTTATTCTGGAGAGGACTGTGTCACTGCAGTGGCTGGTAAGAGGATCTGTTCATGTTGTGCTCATCAAACCAGAACAGAACAACATGTAGCTTTACACCAGGTGCTTCTGAGCAGGTGGGTGGCTGCACTACACTGGCTGATTATCCAGGGTTTGCTGAACATTAAGGTGCTTGTTTTGTGTTCACATGCCGTCATGTTCATGGTGATTTCTCAAAATATCAAATGGGAAAAGACAAGAATAAAACCTGTGCCAAGTGAAAATGCCACAGCACCACCATGCAGTGTCATAGAAACACTGTTCTTTATCTTCCCACTGACAAGATGTTGATAGCTCTCTGTATCTGCAGCGACCATTAGAACACATTTAAACTCGCCTACTGCAGGGAAACCCTGCAAATAACGGACTTCATCTCATGGCTGCTCTTTCAACTGTGTCTTCATTCTTTCAGTGATTATCATGAATACAGTATTCATGTTATCAGGAGGGCAGAACGTGTAACTGCCCATCAGTGATCTCTCTGCCTCTCTCTGCATTAGGCGTCTTTCCTTCACATTGTTGTGTGTTTTACTGTGTGGGCGTGTGTGTATGTGTGTGGGTGGCTGCTGGATTTTTTCGTTGTGTGTTGTTCTGTGTGGGTGCTAGCTGTTTGTATGCACTGCGTGTGTGAAGAGAGGAGGACAAAAGGAGCTGCTGAATCTCACCAAAATCTAACACACACACACACACACACACGACACACACAGAGACAAAAACACAAGCATTCAAGAATATAAAGTGGAAGGCATCAGGATTCAAGGTTGTATCTCAGGCTGCACAATAAAACACCATACATACTGTAGGCTTATAGTCTGGGTTTCTTCATCACCGTCAGCAACACCACCTCCCAATAATAATAATGATAATAATAATAATAATTAATAATAATAATAATAGTAATAATAAAAGTATTTACTGGCATCTACTTGTGCCGCCCAAAAAAATAGGATAAAGAAATGAGCAAATATGGTATGATGTGTAGTATAAAATTGGCATTGGTTGGTATTGTACCTTTCTGCAAACCACAGATGTTACATTTCATATGTGTGATGTAGTTCAGATTTCATGTATGTGAGCTGACTTTCTCATCAGGATGAAGAGGGGTTGGTGGAAGGTGTGACACCTTGGTGACAGCAGCAGACCACTGTTCAAGACCAACAAAAGCAGGTGTTTTTTAATGAAAGTTTGGAACATTACCAGTCATGTTTGTAGCAATCCAACCAGGTATTTTAAGTCAAAACATGGTATTTTTCTAACCTTAAAACCAAGTCTTTTAGTCCCCAAACCTAATTCGTTAACCATAGTGTAGTAACAACATAAAAATGAAAACTGAAATGTAAAGAAAGGTAAACTTTCAACCACAGACTATATAAAGATGGATGACTTGTCTCCACTTACTCCAAAAAAAAAAAGGGAAGCCAAAATATCCCGGATAAGGCTGCTGCCATCTTGTGCTGGTGATGTCATTTGGAGCCAGAGTCTGCACAGTAGCAATCACAGCTGTATCAAGTTCCCACCCATACACCCATCCGACCATCTGCAAGCAGCACCACTGCAACAAGCACAACAATTGGCACACAGCTGTCAATCATTTTGTCAAATTCCATTTTTATAGCATCAAATAACTAATTAAAACCAAACTTATTAGAAAAATGAATACTTGAGCATCCATTAGCGCGATAAGAACTACCTTAACTGACAGAAATCATCTTTAGGAAAAATTTATTTGACGTGCACTTTGCGTTTTTAGTTTGGCCTATGTTGCATCCACTAACATGGAGGAGGCGCAATTTATGATCTTTAGTGCAGCCAGCCGCCAAGGGGCAATCCAGATGTTTTGGCTTCACTTTTGGGGAGCTGTCATGCTGTACATCTTTATAAAAAGTCTTTATAAATGTTCAGCAAACCCTGGATAATCAGCCAGTGTAGTGCAGCCACCCCGCTGCTCAGAAGCACCTGGTGTAAAGCTACATGTTGTTCTGTTCTGGTGTGATGAACACAGCATGAAGATATCCGCTGCAAACGTTGAAATGTCACAGATCCGTTGTGTTAAGAAATGTAAGATGCCAACATTTTCTTCTGACAACTAGGCTGATTTTTGTCATCTATTTCCTCAGACAAGACCTTTTTTTTATAATCAGCATCACACACATCCCCCCACCATGACCCTGGGTAATTCAGTCTGGATTTGTCCAGCACTGTCCTTTTGCTGCTAAATCCTTAACAACAGTCAAGACAGTCACCATTTATTCTGGCTATTGAGTTGATAATATTTCTTTTGTTAATGCATATGATGAAATATTGGCCTGCAGTTGCCAGGAAGTAGGAAGGGAAAAAGAAACGTAACATAGTTTAAAAAAATTTTGGAAGCCCAGAGATGCTAGAAGCTAGCTGGATTGATGCTAGCCAGCTGATCGTGGTGATCAAGTGGTTAAAAATGTCACAGGGAAAAGAAAAGAAATTTGCAAGCAAAAGGTAGTCACTAATTTGTACCCTCAAATTGATATTTCACTTGAACAAATTAACAAAAATGTAAAATGAACCTATAAAACTACTACCTCCAAATAATTAAGGTTAACCTGGGGGTTTGCTTTAAACTAAATCTGATTTCCTGACTGCTCGGGTTTTATGCTGTGACTTAAAAGATTAATTACCCATTATTTTATTTATTTGTCAATGTGGCAGTGGAACAAGCTATAAACACCTTGTAAAGTTGTTATTGCTAACCTGTTAGCTTACAGTTGCCTAGCAGTGTTGGGCTGCTTCTCAAAAACACGTAATTTATTACTCATTAATTGTTACACTTTTGAACTGTAATATAATTACTTTATTAATTACTCCCTGCCAACAGTAATTTATCATACTATTCATTATATTACTTTTCTGTTACAATTCGTAGTTGCAGCTAAATAGCTAGCAATGATTTTTTTTTTTTTTTTTTTTTTTACACAGGAGTCTTAAAGGGCCAGTGTGTAATATTTGGCATGGTTTATTGTCAATATGAATCTGAATCTGAATATTCTACCCATTAATATGTTTATACAAGTGTATGATTGCTATAAAATAAAATTTGTTTGGTTTTCTTAGCCTTATAATTATGCTTTTATATATATATATATATATATATATATAGCAAGGGCCTTGCTTTAGAGAGGTCGCCATCTTGCGCTGCCATGTATGTAAGGCAGACCGAGTGGACAATCCAGCCAGCCAGAGAACGCGTTTCGCGTGTATAAATGAACCAACGAAGACAGCGGAAGGAAGGAAGAAGGAGGAGGAAACAGCAGAGTGTTAGTAGTTCGTCGATAGAGAGTAGTGAAAAGTTTTTTTAGTTATAAAGTTTGCGAATGGACCACACTTACCACGCAACAGGAGAGAAAGAACCCGAACCGTCATCTGCGAGGAAAAGAAGACGCAAGTTCACTCCTTGTGATGCACTCTCTGCGGCGCTTTTCCTCCTGATGATATATCCCAACGATGGTAGCACCGAATCCCATTCTGTGCATTCAGCCTCTCTTCTCGCTCAGCATCAAACACATGGAGTTCCTCATCTGTATGCTCCGGCTCAAACAGGTATGGCTCTGGGTCTGTGTCCGCTACAAGAAACTCTTCAAAATCGCGTTCAAAGTCCTCCACTGCAGCTACTATAGTCCGGAGATATTGCTAGGCTAAATAAACAGCTGAGCACTGTTTACAGGCTACGCTGTCAGTCAGTGTGCGGGCTGGAGATTGGTGGAGCAGAGAGGGGAGGGGGGTCCCCACTCACATGGTAAACGAGTATGTGTGTAAAGTTATGAAGTGTGTCTGTTACGCTAGAAGAGTCAGAGTTTGGGACGGAGTGGAGTGTTACCGGAGTTTTTGGAGTGCTCAAATAAACGGGCCTTTTTCCTGAACGCTCCTCTGGTCTCCTGCTCGTGAGGGATTCATTACAATATCATAGCATGGCTTAGATTTCTAAATAAATATTTACCTTGTCGCTAGATAGACCTACTCCTGAAAAACTCGTGCGCAAGGCTTTTTGTCCCTACGAGGCCACCGTCATTTACCCGACGGGAGGGGTGAGCCAGTGAATTGCAATCTAGAATTTCACCACTGATGTCACTGTTTTCAACCCATTTTACACAGTGGCCCTTTAAGTTGCCTGTGTCTGGTATTTTACCAAGAATATGTCTGAAAGACAGAGAGTCAGTTGTGGAGATACCCAACATTTCATCCACCATATCCATTATGATTGAAAATCTAGTGTTGTTGTTTAGCCAGTGTATAGCTGCAGCCATCCTCTACTGCTGAGGGCTCGCCTTTGGTAGGGTGTATTTCCTGGAACTTCTAATTGTTGAGCTGTCGTGTCGCTGTTTCAGGAGGTTTGAGGTCACGTTTTTACAGTGGAAAGTGTCTTAGTACCACTACCCACAGCAACAATGTTATTGCCATCTCTCCTCTCAGCAAAATCAAAGTAATGAGATTATTTCCAGCCACTGAATGAGTTTCCAGCTTCCAAGCTAGCTTGCTGCTTTGTGATGTGCATGCCCAGCCGGATTACGAAAATGGACCAGGGTATGTGATTGTTGGATTTCAATTCAGTAGGAAGGTTGACTACAAATGAAAGACTATAATGAGTTATTTGTTTTTGCGGTAATTGTAATATTATTACTGAAATGTTATTATTACTGTGTTACACTGTTTGTTACTGGGAAGTGGAATATTATTACTGTTACTGGTAAGGCATTACGGCCTAACACATTAGCATTAATTTGGAGTCTGTTCTGTACGACATCTATTGCACGTCTGTCCGTCCTAGAAGAGGGATCCCTCCTCAGTTGCTCTTCCTGAGGTTTCTACCATTTTTTCCCCCGTTAAAGGTTTTTTTGGGGAGTTTTTCCTTATCCGCTGTGAGGGTCCAAAGGATAGAGGGATTTTGTATGCTGTAAAGCCCTGTGAGGCAAATTGTGATTTGTGATATTGGGCTTTATAAATAAAATTGATTGATTGAAAATTGAAGTTTCAGGCCACCTAACCAACCCAGTCTCACTCCCAATTTGTCAAATACCAACGCTTGCTCAGTAGCCCTTAGCATCAAATGCCAACGCAGCAAGGCCCTCTAATGTGGGTATAAGATGCAGCGTGCCAAGCAAATGCTGTAATTCAAAAGAGCAAGAAAGTCCACCTAGAGTGGGTGGGTCAGACACACTCCAGACTTTCGCCTGGGAGCCTCCTGTTTGTTTCCCGTTTGAAACTAAAAGTCAGTCAAGTTATTTTAACAACAGCGCTTTATGCTAGTATGTGTAGCATACTACATATGTTATGTGACGTATTATGTTAGTTTTAATAAATGCACTTATTTCAAGCCTTACCATGACGTTTTCTGTCTAAACCTAACCATATGCTTTTGTTGCCTCAACCCAAGGAAGTAAACCATTGGCTTATTTTTAGCAAACATCCTATCTTACTATATAAGATAACTGTGTGTGTGTGTGTGTGTCTGTTTCACGTTTTTCTCCTCACTGACTTGGTCAATCCATGTGAAATTTGGTACAGTGGTAGAGGATCATGGGAGGATGCGAATGAAGCAATATTACATCAATTGGCCAAAGGGGGGCGCTATAGCAACCGATTGAAATGCAAACTTTTAATGGGCATATCTCATGCCCTGTATGTCATAGAGACATGAAGCTTTGCACAGAGATGCCTCTCCTCACGAGGAACAAATTTGCCCCAAGAACCTATAACTTCCGATCATACAGATTTTCCGCCATTTTAAATTTTTGGAAAACACTTTAAATTGATCTCTTCCAAGGAAGTTTGACCGATCTGCATGAAACTCTGTGAACATAATCTAGGGACCAATATCTAAAGTTCCCTCTTGACAAAAGTTGGAAAACTTACTAAAACTGAGGTGAGGCAATAAATATTGTGGAGGGCGTGGCTCATCACATAAAGGTGTTTAACATCTCAAGGGTTTCACCAATCACCACACAACTTTGTAGGCATATGACCACACATAATCTTAGGGGACCCCTCCATTATTGACCCCATCAAATAAAATGGGGGCGCTAGAGAGCTAATTTCTTATCTAGGCCTAACCGCCATATGGATTTTTACTAAACTTGGTAGATATGTAGAACAGGACGCCTCAAGGTGACTGGAGAAATTTAACTCTAATTGGCAACTGGGTGGCGCTATAACAACAGATAAATGCTTAAAAATGGTTAAAATGCGACCGATCACTGTGGCTCCCCCTGTGGACCAATGTTGTTGTTTTTTTTTTCTAATGTTTGGTACGACTAAGTCATGGTATGGTATGCTGTACATAATCACAGAAACTGTCAGTGTGTCATTCTATCAGTCAGTTATTCTGTCTGTCCCACGTTTTTCTACTCACTGACGTGGTCAATCTATGTGAAACTGCACATAGACATTGAGGATTGGCATAGGTAGAAGGTGACAAAGCTACCAATGGGTATAGACTAGTTCTAAGTTTAATTTGAAGAGAGACTGTATGAAATTGATGAGCGGAAACTGTACATTTCCTTTGAAAACGGAAGTTTATTTTGAAAAGACACAATGCATATAACGAGCATAAATTGACATGCCATCCTTGAGCTTCTGATGCTGGAGGGGTACCAGAGGGTTATAGCTTGACATGTAGGCCCACTGACCAAGTGCTGGTACTTGAGGAATTGGAAGTAAGACTGAGTGTTTTTAGGTGTCTAATGTTTTCAGTTTGTCACACAAAAGCCAGTCAGAAAGGTATAATTTCACGGCTAAATCTTTCCTGGAGCAGCTGCGATGGACCAAACTAACTTTTTGTATCTGACATAATTTAGTGGAAAAATATCTTCAGACTGTAATGAGAGAGCTCTGCAGCATGCAGGAAACTGCTTAGCAGCTGGTGGGGGATTGCGAGAGATTGTCACAAAATAAACAGGCCATTTGGTAGCATGAATAAAATTCAGAATCATTAGCACATGGACATCCTTTACATTTCATTCCTCATTTACCACATGACATATGAGGATAGGAGGATTTCAATGTTTGCCAGTCTGTCTGTGCTGGAGCAGACCGACTACCTTTGCCATAAAAATGACTCTGACAGGGTTTTTTTCCCTTTATTCTCTGTCAAAGCGACTGAAGAGAGAGTGAGAGAGAGAAACAGATATAGGCAGGCAGAATGGGATACAAGCACTAGGATGAAGAGGAGAAAAAGATCAGGGGGTGCCGATTATATAAGACCATCACAAAAATCATGGTAAAGACCTGAGAGGGAGCGGGAGCTATTTTAAACCTGGGCTTGAGCTCAGAGAAAGAAGCAGTGTGGGCTGATATGTTGGCCATCTCAGAAACTATGCTTGTGTTTGTGTGTGTGTGTGTGTGTGTGTGTGTGTGTGTGTGTGTGTGTGTGTGTGCGTGCATGTGAAGCATGTGTGTGTGTGTGTACAGCGCGTGTTTCCCTCCCTGCAGAAACCTGGCAGATTGCGGACTGGGACTTTAAAGACATGTTACGTAATGCCGACTGGGGCTTTTATCAGAGTGAAGCACCTCCAAATTTGTCTCCTGGTCAAATCATTCCAAAGAATCGTGACTGTTGTTTTAGAAATTTGCAGATAATGGACAGTGCTGAAAAAAGTCAGACTGAGTAGCCTAGGGTCACAGTGACATGTACAATACGGTGGGTGGATGTGTGCGATGCTTGTAAAAAAATAATACTTGTCTTGCTGGGTGAAACAGAAGATTAAAAACCAGCCCAGTTGCCAGAGGAAAATGTTGGCATTGTACCTTTCTGCAAACCAGGAATGTGTTACGCTTGTACGTTTAATGCGTATCATATTTTCTAAAGTGACGTAGTTGAGCTGACTTCGTCAGCAGGAGGTGAAGGGGAAGGTGGTGGGTGGTACTAGATTGGTCAAGATTAATAAATAATAAAAGTGGTTGTTTTTTGGCGAGACAATTCCAGTCTTAATTGTGACCCTCAAACTGGGTAGGTTATTTGTTGTAAATGGTGAACGTCTTAAGAAACAGCTGTTTATTTACACATCCAACAGACACAGAGCAGCATTCAGTCAAGTTGTGTTTCTGGTCACTTTATGCAATTTTCACTCTTAGATGCCTGAAATAAGGCCTGTGGTTAACACAAGTTTAGGAGACTTTTCGTTTTGTTCAACTACATAAAAGGCTCATTAATTTTGAAGCCTTTCGGTGTCTTTAAACAGGTGATTGCTAACAAGTTGCAAAATGAGACTACAGAACATCATCACACCTAATGCAGGTTTTGTTGTTGTGGTGACATTAAGTCATGCTACTGTAGTGTAGTTTGTCTGTAGCCTAACATTAGCCTTTTACTTAGCCACAGAGCTTATTTTCTATAATAACCCAAAGCTGAATGGGAAAACCATCCCATTGGATGCATGTGGGGCCTGAGTCTCTTGTGGCTTAATGTTCCATTGTCCACTTTATTCCTAGCTCCCATGATCCCTTGCGCAAATTATGTGCATGACTTCCTGCGTTGTACTGAAACCGTTGATTTCCAGTGGTAACAGTTTGTTTACAGTGCTCTATTCTTCTTTCCAAGAGCAAATGGGAAATAAAACATGGAACACACCACCTGTTATAGCTCAAACGGGATTATGCAATCATACCTCTGCCATCTCTGAAAGCAATCTCAAAGCATTGTTGTTGTTTTTTTGCTTTTCAACAGAGCATGCTAGCAATTAGCTTGCCTTGCTCTGTTAAAACATTGTTAACTTTAATATGGCCTGAGCTAGCTTAAGGTAAACACCTGCTTCCTGTAAAGATGATTTCTGATTTCTTTAAAGATATTTTTTGGGCATTTTTAAGCCTTTAATTGATAAGACAGACAAATGTGAAAGGGGGAGAGAGAGAGGGAGTGACATGCAGCAAAGGGCCACAGGCTGGATTCGAACCCAGGCTGCTGCGGCAACAGCCTTGTACATGGGGCGCCTGTTCTTACCACCAAGCCACCGACACCCCAGATGATTTCTGATTTCTGATAACTTATTGAGAGATACTAACACATTCGGCAAACATTTGACATAATTCAGTATTAACTGTAGCTCCATGTAAAGTGAATAAATGTGATGTTTCCCAGCTAATCCTCCGCTCGTCTGTGTTAACAACGCAGTTTACGCAACTTTTTAACTTCTGATTTATTAAAAACTGTTCTGAGCAAAATGTGATGCTGAATTTATCAGCAGACTTCAGTAATAGTAATATAAAGTAGTAGTAAAAGACATAACTTTTGACATTCATTTTTTATATGATATAAAGGAAGTGCGGTAAATCAGTAACACATTCTCAGTCCTAATGACGAAATACATATTTCAAGGTATGTTGCTGAGTTTATTTTATAACAAGCAATTTTCTAATGTAGGTTGAGAATGAAGTCAGATGGGGAAAGACAGGGATATCATGTACTGATGTTGAGTGACGGACCTGTCTGTCATTCTGTCATTCTCTTCTGCAAATTCTGATTAATACTTTTTTGCCATGTCTCATGAAACTCGTATGGTTTTATTTCTCATATTAATGGTTCCTTTGGCAACAGGAACAATCCCTTTTTGTTCTGGGTACATGTTTGATTAGGGTGACCATATTTTGATTTCCAAAAAAGAGGACACTCCCCCCGGCCACGAAATAGCCTACTTAAATGATACTCACAGTTTACTCAAAGATGCCTTATAATATTTATATGCCTTAATATATTTAAAGTTTATATGTATGGATAGAAAATTCAGTTATATTACACAATAATACCTCTCAAAGACAGAAATTTAGATAGGCTTCTCAGAGGTAACTCAACTTGCTTTTATTATGCCTAAAATAATAATCTTTTTACAAGTTTCAATTGTACAAAAATAAATATAAATGTAAGTTGGGAATTTTTTCTGCAGTTCATCTGTGAAGCTGCACTTGCGCTTTGGCATCTTGGAAGCTTAGAATAACGCCAGGGCCACACCGCCCACGGAAGCGCCGCGAATAGCCTCGAAGCGCCGAGAAGTGAAGGCAGTTTCCTTTCGGCGGCCATGTTAACCGACTGTGTCATCCACACTGGCCGTGCCGCGCCAGGAAGCTCCGCGGCAGGCTCTCGATTTGCAGCGATCAGTTCGGCGTCTGGTCTATTTTCTGTGCGAGCCGCGAGCGAATGTGTCAAGCCAGGCAGTGAAAAACAACAGCTGGGAGCAGAATCGCTTGTCGACGGCGTGGAGAAATGCGCGTCTGATGTGAACGGAGGTTCTCCGGTGCGCGCGAGAATTTCGGTGCGCTGCGTTTCGCAGGCAGTGTGGCCCTGGCGTAATGCTGCGCCGCAGATGTCTGCTGCTTCCTCGTTGTGAGTGTTGGAGATCCGCCGATAAGGCAGCCTCTTGGGGATTATGCGCGCGCACACACACACACACAAGGAAAACTGGACATTATCATCATTTTATAAACACCCCCCAGACACCCCGGACAGGACGTGAAAAGTGGACATGTCCGGGCAAAAGAGGACGTTTGGTCAGCCTATGTTTGATAGACAGTTGCTGAAGACAAAAATTTAGCTTAGACTGGTGCAACAGGTACCAGAGCTTTGCAAAGACATTTTAGAAAATGCTAAGTTAACATTAGTTAAATATTTGTTGAAGGCAAATTACTTTTGAAAAGAACCAGCATTGGCAGTTAGCCACCAAGAGTAGCCACTGGGACTAACCACAGACAGTCTACAGGACTAACTAGCTCACTGCTACTTCCGCTATCTCACTGGAAGTCGCGCATTTAATCATTTCTACAGTAGTGCCCTCAGGTATAAGGTGGATAGAGCACCCCAGGAGTTCTAAAACCTGGAAATTAGTTAACATTTTCGCACTTCCAGTTCCCTCATTTCGAAGTCAGTGGGTTTTTTTTGTCTGTTTGTTTGTTTTTATTTTTTGTTTTTTTTTAATGGGTTTTTGGTTAGATGCCTGAAATAAGGTATAAGGTCTGTAGTTAACACAAGCTTAGGAGACATTCACATTTTGTTTTATGATATAAATACATCAGCAGGTGACCCCTTTCACATCAAACAACCATTCTTAATATAAAAATACTGATTAGCTTTAAAATGCCTCAGAACGAAGTATTGAATCTAATATTTGTGTGCATTTTAGGTCATACCAACCCCAATATTTGTGGACAATTTTTAAATGAAATTTTAACGACTGAGTTGTGCATTAACTTCATGCATAAAAACAACAATTTTTGATATTGAAATCATGACTCAGTTGCTGCTTGGTAGCTGATAGAAATCACAAACCAGTAAAACTAAATAGTCATTTAGTGAAGATGCTTGAAACTGAATTGAAATGAAGTCTTTAATTTAATTCAAATTAATGAAAGGGGTAATGATACACGCAAACCATAGATCATAGTCTTGCTGAATAGAGTACAGCACAGGTTCATGGCTCAGAAGAAAATGAGCATAAAAATAACATCTGTGACTGCACTCTTGGGCATTGCAGGGTGTTTGTTTATGATGTGTTTATTGATTTTTCATGTTGAGTCATTTGTTTTAGTGGAGCTCAGTGACCAGAAGTCATATAGCGCTGTCTCAATGCTTCTGTTCTACAAACCACATGTAAAATGGGTGACCTATTCCTTACAGACATTAAACTAAATGAGGTATTTGTAAACTCACACATCATGTCCTGTCTGGTTTCAGTGTGCTTGTTAAAAATCGACCCAGTCTGCAGCAGGTTTAAATTGGGACTGTAGTTCCACAAACAATAAATGCCTGTTCATTACTTAATGGGTCCAGATGTGATATTCTCTCAGCAATCTAAAGTGAAAACCAGAAGGCTAAACAATTCACTTAGACAACAGATCCCCAGGCAAGTTTCATCCTGAGACCTTTCTCAACGACTACATACAGTTGTATTTGAGTGCCTAGTTTCATAGTATTCTGTTCTATAAAACTATCTGGGGGATTTGTGTGGTCAGATATAACCTTGAAAAGAATTACACTGTTGTGTTGTAGTTTGATTTGTACTATGTGGAATATAGTTGGACTGTTTGAAAGAAATGGACATAGCCACCATGACGTCAATCACTGGTTTGTGGACTCTCGTTTTAAATAGGGAAAGCCAAGGTACTAGTTCCACCCTACCATGCTGTGACTTGGGCTGTGATTGGTAAGTTGAGGTTGAAGGTGGTTAAGACAAAGACATCATGGCAGAGGTTAATTTGAACCAATCGCAGCACAGAAGGGGGGGAACCAAGCAAAACAGTGTTCGGTGGGTACATTCAATCATCTACCTTTAGGAGTGATCCAACTCTGGGGCAAAAAATAATGCCAACGTGGAACTGCCAAAAACTGCAGTTCCTCTAATGGCCACTTGAGGCTGGGTCCAAAAGTGATTCAGTCCCCACAGACCCCAGTTTTACAGCAATTTTACAGCAGAAATAAACATGTTTACAGCCCCTTAAAAAGGTTTTGGTCTCTCCGCTAATTTTAACATTCATGACAACTGTGTGGCAGCTGAATATTTACATAACTCACCTGTTAATGTCATTAAGGCTTAAAGTCATGCATAATCAACATAGACTGTATAACAATAAAGGATGTAGCCATCACTCATTGGTTTGTGGACTCCCTTTTAAAGACTTGAGTCCATCATTTTGGCCGTTGCCATCTTTGCTTTTTGAAGCCAGAAGTGACCATATTTGGATAAGAGAGTAGAGCTGTGTAGGAGCGAGGGGTGGATCTGACTCATATACTGCGGTGATGTCTTGCAATGTCTCGAGAGAATGTTATTCAAAGTGCATTTATTCAAGTCCATTTATCATCAAGCGTCAACCTTACTGGCTGCAATATGAAGCTAATACTGAGGTGCCAAAAACTGCAGTTCCTTGAATGGCCACTTGAGGCTGGCTCCAGAAGCAAGTAGATTCCCATTTTAAGCCTTAATTTAAATGGCTGAATTATAAAAAATTCACCCTGCGCACAGTTGTCATGCATGTTGAAATTAACTCTACAAACCAAAACTATTTTTTGTACTAGGCTTTAAGCATGTTTATCTTTGCTGTAAAGCTGGGGATTTTATCACTGGGCTCTATGGGCACTGACTCACTTTTGGAGCCAGCCTCAAGTAACTGCAGTCTCTGGCATTACCACGTTGGCTTCATTTTTCAGTACTGGAGGCTGCTGATTGAGTTTCACCAACTCACATTGAGGAAGTAAAGTCAAGTTGCATCAATGTTTGATGCCATGCCATAACTATCTAATATTCTTTATTGAATATTCCACCTTCTGTGTGGAGTTGAGTTGTATGAACATGGTTCTCAACATAGAGGTGGCTGCGGTGGCAACCAGCAGCTAACGGTGATAACTCCATAAACAGCGCTAAACAACGACAACAGTAGCTATGTTTCCATCCAAGAGTGATTCGAATCATGGGGAAATGCGCATTAAAAGAAATACGAATCCTGTGTGTTTCCATTAAATGTACAGACTTTGGTGAAAACTACAAACACGGGTGAGTTTTCCGTAGAACCGGAAACAAAACAAGTCTTGCATTCTTCTTCTACGTTTTCTGGCGGTTGGCAACCAGCTTGTAAATGCATTACCACCATTTCCATCCCCCGTTTCGCGAATCAACATTTTTTCTAATCAACCAAAACCCAGCTAAAGCGAACGTATTTTAGTTTGTGCAAATCAGGGGATTTTAATTGGAATTTTGGCGTTTCCATCATAATTTTCCGATGCGATACTTCTAGATGCGCATCTAAACAGGCTGATGGAAACATGGCTAGTGATGATGGAGCTAAAGGTGTTAACAAGGGGGGAACTGCAGAGTGGGCACTCCACTTCCACAGTGTCACTGTCCTGATATCAGCAGTAACCACTGTATGAGTGCAGTGCAAAGAGACAGTGATGAGCTAGCCAGCACTAACATGCATGCAGACAGACAACAACAAACCCCAGAGAAGCTTGGATAGTGTGACCTCAGTCCCTGCTCAGGTCGCCCTCACTCATTTTTGGAATTTATGTATTTGGTATATCACTGTCACATTATGAATATCCCACTTTATTGGTAGATTTATGGAAGGGATCATGCAGAAAATAAGCAATCAAATCTCAGAAGTGAGAAGAGAACACAGTGTGTCAACATATTCTGGGTCATTTCTTTGATCACATGAAGCTTGAAGCGCTGGGCCTACAGGGAAGCTGTCAGTACATCATAGCTTGATGCTCTATCTGGGACTGGACTGAGCTCAAATGGGGCAAAAAGGTGTGTGCCAACCTCCATGACCATTTCAGCAGTAACTTAAGATTTTTCCACTTCAATTATATTCATTATTTCTATTTGTTTTCATACAAAGTGCACTGATTCTTCCACTTGAATGAAATCTGACATGTTGAATAACAAGTTACTTTAATACAGCAATGAACAAAATGTCTTGCTTCACTGCTCATATTCTTGTTTTAATTCATAATGACCATAAGAATGACAGAACCTCACATCATTCACTGTGTCACATAAATCCCTCCTGGTCTGTGTTCAGTTTTCACACTCAGCTATGTTTACCTCTATAAACCAGCAAGTAGTGCCAACTGATATGACACATCCTCATGACGTCTTCCCTTCCTGCCGGCCGAGGTGTTGGGTTCACCTTGAAATAAAGGACAGTGAGCCTCCTCGGCTTATTCATACAGAAGAGCACAAAACATATTCCTGCACTTGATATTCAAGTTTTGTCTGCATTGGTTAGGAGTCAGTCGGCATCAGTTTAGAGCTGCTTCATCATGTTCACAGCTTTCAGGCTCTCTAATCCTGCTACATGCAACACCCTGGGTGAACCAGGTGGAGTGCAGTCTGTCTCATAGTAAACTGTTGTGCCATCTAGTGGTTTAACTACCATACATCTGACATTCAACATCAACACTGAGAAGGGAATTTGACCGAAATGAAAAAAGAATATAATAGTCTCCCAAAATTATGCCCATTTACTATCAGCACTTATAAGAGAAAGCTTTAAAAAAGAGAACTGTCAGTGTTCCACCACTTTAGTTTTGTGCTGTCATGATGCTGGGGGACTTGGAGGAGGCACATACAGTTTATTTTTATATATATATATATGATCCAGTCTAAGCAGCTAAGATATTCTGACATTTGTTAGCAAGTGGAATATTAAAACAAAATGTCAGCAAGGAAGATTTAGATGACAACAACGTTTTAAGTCTGCACAACTCAGAAATTTTTTACATTATTCAATTTCCCCCAAAAACACTGTAGAACAGCTGAGCTTCTCGCTTGCTAGTCAAAAAGAAGTCCCTACGTCACGTTCCACGGGCTCTGGCAAATACATTATAAACATAGTACACCACATAACAACCATAGATATAAGCTGTGTCCGAAATAATTCTCAATAACTACGTCCTACCATTATTCACTCATTCACTACTCCATTCTCCCTATATTTTGAACTATATAATGAGAGGTGAGTGATTTCACACAGCCATAGAATCAACTGCACAACCTAGGTGGCTGCTCTTCATATTGAGATAGGTTAGACAGAGCATGCGCAGACGAGGTGGCCGAGTGGTTAAGGCGATGGACTGCTAATCCATTGTGCTCTGCACGCGTGGGTTCGAATCCCATCCTCGTCGAACATTTTCGTGGTATCAAATAAAATAGTGCTAATGAAACAGATTATGGTAAGTCTATCTAACAAAAGTAGTGTTACAGTACAATTAAGAAAGGAGTTTTGTTTTGTAAAGAAACCAGTTTCTGTTTGTGTTGAAAACACTGGGAAACGGCAGAAAAGCGCTATTTAGGGATTTTTAGGAAGCCCTTGAAGGCAGCAACGGTTCGTGTGCTTCGTGTCTGTATGGTTGGTCTACCTGCGCCGTCCACGTGTGTTGAGGCAGCACTGGCTGCACGGGTAGTGTTGTGTAACCTATAGTCTTACCTTGGTGATTGATCAGTAAGTGTTCACTGTGCTGCCTCTTTTATACTAAGTGCCTTGCAAAATGTTCAATTTATACTTGGACAGAATCCCCAAAATGTCTAGATAAATACATAGCCTACTGTAGATATAATTAGGTTTACTTAACCTGGTAAATGCTGCCATCCAGTGGTAACAGGACATAAAAAAGTAAATCAAAATATCCATTTGCACAATAACCAATTTAATGGAAAAGTAGGTTACAAACCTCATGATGGCTGACTTTGTTTAGCTGCTTCAGTGTCATGTCTTGATGTCATGCATGCTGAATCACTGTCATTGCTCATGTTATTAGTAACCCTTCCTACTGAGAGACAAGCTGCCAGCAATGGGGGTGGACTCACACCTGTTGACCTAGATCACAGACTACCTCACAGGAAGACCACAGTATGTCAGGGTGAGCGACTGCTGCTCTGAGACTGCAATCAGCAACACTGGCACACCGCAGACGACTGTGCTCTCCCTTGTCTTGTTCTCCATGTACATTTCTGATTTCAAGTACAACTCTGAGTCATGCCACATGCATAAGTCCTCAGATGGCACTGCAATTGTAGGGTGTATTAAAAGTGGACAAGAGGGCGTGTACAGGAGTCTGGTGAAGGACTTTGTGAAAATGGTGGCGGTCAAACCATCTACAGCTGAACACCTCATAGATGGAGGTGGACTTTCGGAGGACCAGACCGCATCTGCAACTGGTCTCCATCGAGGGGGTCAATGGTCGATGTGGATGTGGTCAAGACCAACATATACCTGGGGCTGCAGCTGGATAACAAACTGGACTGGTCAGCAAACACTGACACTCCTGAGGAGGCTGGGGTCTTTCAACATCTGCAGGAAAGTCAAGTGTTGCCAGCGTTCTCTTCTGTGCTGTGGTGTGCTGGGGTGGCAGCATTAAGAAGAGGGACAGTACTCCACTGGACAGTGCTGCTCTTACACTTGAATTCAATCACCTTACATTGCAATACCTACACTGTCAGGTATTTCAATGTAAGGCGAGGTCCTTGGGTATTAAAATGATAGAGTCAAAACCTGCATACAATATTAAATATAACCTAAATTTGTTTATTGACAACTCCTGCTAAATTAGATTTTTTTTGAAGTCTTCCGTTTCTCTAGTGATCTTCTCCTTGATATTAGGAGCTGCATCGTACTGTACACATACCCTGCATATCTGTGGGGAAACATAATACAATAGACCTTTCTGCAAAGAAACATTGTCTAGACACATAGCTCAGCATTTTATTTTACAGACAATTAAATAAGCTATAGCATTGTATGGGTCAGTAAAAGCAAGTCTTAAAAAGAAACTATTGGACCACATTATGACATTCCAGTTGACTCGATCAGAGCAGAAGTGGTCTGCTGATCCTGTCTCTGAGGATTTAACCAATGATGAAAGTACAAATTACCTTGTCCTGTAACATCACTCTGCCAGCTCAGCTCGTGTCCAGCCGGTTAGAAATATCCTCCTAGCAAATATCCATAAAAAGACTTAGACCATTTCATACCGAGCCTTGAAAGTGCCAAAAGTGATCTTTTTTTTTTTAAACTATTTGCACAACATAAAAAAATTCTATCTTTCAGGACTTTAGGGACAAAAAGTTAGGGGCTGTGTCCCCCAAAACGATTTTCCTGCGGCCAGCGTATTTGTCCAATTATTCGTAATGGCAGCGCCATGTAATTAGGCTATGTCAGAGACGCCAGCAGCGTGACAAGGCAAAGAGAATCTAGTCGGCACTTTTGGTGAGTCGAACAATGTTTAACTTTGGGTCAAATGCTGCACCCATTACTGTCACTTTTCACTCAGCCGTCCGATCACAGTGGAGAGGAGGGACGAATACCACCAAGATCAACCATGACATCTTACATGAACAAGCGCTGATCAACAACAACAATGGAGGAAAAATATGTTAATACACTATATATATATATATATATATATATATATATATGTTCCTCTCATGAACAAACATAAACTGGTGGGTCTGTCCTCTCCCCATGTGCTTTAGCCTCCTCTTTACCCAGAATAGGTGTTCCACCTCGCACTGAAGTTTTTACTTCTGTGGATATTCCGTATTATAGCAACTAGACATAACCAAGCGTCTCAGCTGAACATACGCTGCACAAGCACTTTCTTGAGGAGTGCCTGGCATCTTCGGCTGGGACAAAAAAACGCTTTGATGGACATGAGACCTTAAATCTTGTTGGATAACAACACTTATGTCAGGCGTCAGCTCATCAAATTCCCAGTGACATTTTGGTGCCTTTAGTAGAAAAAAATATGAACGCACAGAGAACCAGAAGCGTCCTCTTATTCACGCAATTGATAAAGCTATTAACAGTGTTGAACATACCAAGACAAGTGCTGAAATTTACTTACACCAAGGTGTGATGTGTAACAAGACATACAACATATTGATGTTGATTCATAACCAACAATGCCCTGAAACACACCATCACAGTATCATGACATATGAAAGCCAGCTCCTGGATATTTGTCCTTGTATAGTCAGCCATAAGTTGGCACAAAGATAGAAATGTCATATCCATAGTAACACTAGAAGTCCTTTTCTTTAACAGTGTTCTGTAACATACAACCAGCCGGAGTTAGAGAGCCTTCCAACGGAGAGTCATAAATGTTTCATGGTGAGCTGGGTCACAGGATCACGATACACAGGATGAACCCTTTTATCAGTCTTTTGGTCTCATAACTTTATCAGGTAACTTTTGGTCCTGTTGTGTGGCCACCCGTAAGAAACAAATGCCCAGTTTGGTGACCCCTGAGTCCTACAAGGTCGTAGTTATGCCACCTTCTCTGATCTTCTCCCTCTTGTTCAAACTCAGCTGGCTGTCTGACAGTGTTGGATCAGTCTTACGATACTGGGATCTGGGCGGGGCCATGTTGGTGAGCTCATGCTGCTCGGCAAATAGGAGCCTCTCGTTGTCTTGGCGGACCCTCAACAACTTGGCAATGCGCTTACCGATGAGATAAAACATCTCGCAGATACACATGAAGATGCACAGCGCGCTGGATATGACCATGAACAACATGAAGATCTTTTTCTCTGTTGGACGACTGATGAAGCAGTCCACGGTGTTGGGGCAGGGTTCCAGTGAACACTTGGATAACCTAAAAGAAAAGAGTAGGCAGGAAGGCAGGAAAAAAATGTAATTTCAGTGCATATTCAGTTTGGCCATTCTCTTCAATTTTCATGTTTTTCTGCGATGATGAAAGTAATGGTATGAGCGTTACCTCGGCAGGTCATATCCGTGGTATATCCGATACAGGATGTAAAGAAATGATGTGTCGAATCCAGCTTTGAAGACCAAACTCAGCAGGTAGGTCCACCACAGGCCCCCTCTCTTCTTTCCAGGGTTGGCGTACAGGTGAGAGCCGTGGTGCAGCTCCACATATTTCCTGTCCTTTCCTTCACGGTACTTGACATGAGCCATCACCATCAGAGACGGGCAGGTGACAAAAATCAGCTGCAGCGCCCACAGACGGATGTGGGAGATGGGGAAGATGTGGTCATAGCAGATGTTGGTGCAGCCAGGCTGGAAACAAAGTAAAAGAACTTAAAAAAAAATGTAACTGCAATAGCCTTTTCTTTAGTGTCTCAGATGGGTAAAATGAGAGATAGAACAGGTTGTGTTTGTGCCAGAGGTAAAAACAAGGCACCTCAGAGGTTTAAAGAGGCAATTCTTTCATTTCTTACCATAGCTAATGCAGCTGTCATGAAATGATAAATACAAAACACAACACCACTGCTGCCAGAATTAAAGATCACCTGGGGGATGTGATGGAGGTTATAATGCTTCTATACAGGTAGGAAACTACCATGTATCTAAATCTGCAGCCCTTTAATTGGATCTGTGAAACAGACGTAAATCTTGACAGAAAAGCAGTACAGCCTACAGCAGTACTTTTCTTTGACTTACAGACAATTATGTAGTCAGCATGCTGCAGTTCATTTCTATTAGCTTTACAAGCCACTGTGTAAAAGAGAGCTATAGTAATAAAAAGGCTGTTTAATAATGATGATCACCTCCTGGTTATCTTCAGGAAAAAAGTGTTTGCATCGTAGGCTTCATATGCATCATATCAACATTTCTAAAGTGTAGCGACCAACAAATAACAAAACCAGTTGTGTTTTAGAATGGCATTGCTGTGTTTCCAGTAGCTTTTTAGCCACTTAATGTGGGTGTTTCATAGTGACCCACTGCTGTTTATCCACTGGACTAGGGATAGTGGCACAAAAAGTAATTGTTTTTTACCGAGACATTCTTGTGTTTGATCCTGTTATAGTTATTTTTATGGAGACACTGCTGCATTTCCTGCCAGGATAGTGCCAATTTTTGAATCAACTTTACAGCACTTCACAGAAACCCCACTACCCACTAACCTGACTGGTGTTTTGGCCACATGCATAGGCTACACTGTAGGCTCTCAAGTATAAATTTGCCTTTAACAACAGCATTGTAAAGAAACATAGAGTTTCAACATATCTGCTACATGATACGGTCAACTTGGGTGTGATGTCATTCCCTGCTTCGACCTTGAATTTTCGAGGTAAATGAAAAGCAGGCAGCAAAAGCCCACAGGTGATTTGAAGGTGTCAGATCCAATCCATGGAAAGAGTGCTAACAGCGCACAGTGCTAACAATGGTAACAGTGCTGACAGAGCTAACATTGTAACTGCCATATAAGTGCAGTGCAAAGCAGCGGCGATTAGCTAGCCAGTGGGACATATATAAACACGTAGATGCAGCTGGACCGTCTGCCACAACTAAGAACTTGGATAAAAGCTTGGATTACAACACAGACAGGGTGAGTTTGACTTCATTCCCTGCTAAAAACACCATTACCCCACTATATCTTTACATAGCAAATAGTCATTTATTGCTATATTTGTGCTTTGAAGTGTAGCACAGAGCTTATTTAGAGGACTGGATTTCATCATTAAACCTGGCATGATATTCGTGTGCTGCCACCTCCTGGAAAACTGATTTCTCTAGTAAACTGTGTAACATGTAGTACAGAAAAAAACAGTGTCCCTGTGTTGATCTTACCTGTCGAGTATTACAAACAAAGTCTTTGCTTTCATCACCCCAAACCCTCTGCGCTGCCACCACAAACACCAGGACACGGAACACAAAGACCATGGACAGCCAAATCCTCCCGAACGCAGTGGAGTATTTATTGACTCCACTCAACAGACTCTCCAGTCCCGACCAGTTCATCACTGCTGCTGCACTGGCCTGGGCAATAGACACGAGTGCACCCTGTAAAAGAGAGGAAGACAGAAACGTGGGTTATGTTTCCACAAGAAGAAGAGATCATAGCTGAATTACTTATTATTTTAGAGAATGTCGCTAACTGGCTTTGTTTCTACAATAATGAGGTCAAAGCTAGGCTTGCTTTGTTAAGGATTAGCCACATCTTGCCCAATCCAACAGAGAAGGCTACATTAAGACAACAAGGTGTGTCAGGCACAGAGCTTGCCTGGGCTCGCATGAAATCATTCATACAATCCGATCTGATCAGATCAGCCACGAGAGGAAGGTGACATTTCGAAAAGAAGTCTATCTAGTGTCTGTGGTTTTTTTTTTTTTTTTCATTTTACTGTTGCAACCAGCAAATTCAGTTGAAAGCCTCCCAACTTTTTTAATCCTTCATAAATTGTTATTCAGGGTTATTATCATAAGGCCTCTCACTACAGAGAGTCCGTGCTTCAGTATATAACAAGATGAACACAGGCCAGAGAGGATGGAAAATAAATGTCTTTGTAAGTTGGCTGCAGTCTTTGCTGGATAAATCAACGTGTATTGTTATCTTTTTTAAAGATAATTTTAAAGATGATTTTAAAGATTTTTTATATATAAAAATGTGGACAAGATAGTGCTTCTGTCTTCAGATATACAGCGTGTACAACCAGAATCTTTGAAGTCTGTCAAATACTGTAAAAACCTACCAACCAGGAAGAGAATCAAAATGACCACACTACAAAATATGCAAAGTAATTGCAAAAAGATTAAAAAAAGTAACTACCAAAACAGGCAAAACAACCACAAAGAGACACAAAATGTTTACAGAGACAGAAAACAACCAAAAAAAGACACAAAATTACCTCACTAACACACAAAATTACATCAGAGAGGCCAATCAACTACAAAAGACACAAACAACTCCACAAAGACACACAAAACAACTACAAAGAGACATAAAACAACCACTACATACAAACTCAAAACAAAAACTACAAGGAGACACAAAATAATGACTACAGCAATGTCTATGTGGCTCCTATGTAGGAGAGGTGGTGGGGGCCATTGCGTATCTATGCCCAGGGGCTCATTGTCTCATCATCTGCCCATGCACAGGAGGACAGGTAACCTTTAGTTCAACATTCTGGGAAATGTGCTTACTCTTAGTTACAGCCAGCAACTGGTTAGCTTATCTTAGCACAAAGACTGGAAAACGAGGAAAACAGCCTGGCTCCATCCAAAGCTGCCTACCAGCACCTCAAAAGCTGTAATTTCGATCTTGAAATATGAAAACAAGGTATTATCCTGTTGTGGTCAGATGGTAATCCCAGATTTGTGAAAACTCCCATGAGATGTCATGTTCCATGTTTCAAGTGATCGCCCAAATGATGATCTTTCCCTAACCCTAACCAAGTGCTTTTTGTACCTAAACCTTAACGGACTGCTACTATGTCAATAACCACATCATAAAACAGTGAGACAAGAACTTGATCAAGATCTTGAGGCGGCTTGCGAGAATTTCACTAATCTGGGGTTACTCTCTCGCCACAACCATAATAGAGTGCTCCAGGTATGGGCAGATGCTGAAGTTAGCATCGCCTTGGTTCGCTCAAAGCCAATGGGATGCAGAACATGCTTTGTTCAGCAAGATAATCTTCACAATCACCAGAGGTAAAAAGCTAACGTTAGGCTATAAACAAACTACGCACAGTTGCATGACCTAATGTTGCCACCACAACAAGGCTGTAAAGCTATGTTCTGCATGATGACGTTCTGTAGTCTCATTTAGCCACTCGATAGCGACTGCCTTTTTTTAAGACAACTTAAAGCTTCAAAATTGAGGAGTGGGGTATTTACTGAAGTATTTTATGTTGTTGAACAAAACATGAAAGTTCCTTCAGCTTGTGTTAACCACAGACCTTATTTCAGGCATCTAAATCCCATTAAAAAAAACACTGACTGTGAATTTTAAGTTCTAAACTTCAAATTCATTTCCTGGTTTTTAGGACTCATTTCCTGCACCACTCTATTTCCCAGAAAATTTCTGGCCCGGACCACTAACTTCCTGGAGTGTCCGCTGATTACCTTGCAACTACTCCCAACCAAGAAGTAATCAGACACATAAACTGCAAACAGCTAATTTACATTCTGCACTTCAGTTTGAAGCTAGCTGTGTCCACCTTTAATGAAGACTTCATGCTAATACAGGCTAACCAGCAGCCATGTCCAGCTACATACATAAATGAGAGTGTTATCAATCTGCTCATCTATATCTCAGCAAGAAAGGATTTCCTTACAGGAAACTAAAGGTGCTACTTTGCATGGAGTACTTGCCTTTCTTTAATCCATAGACTGTATATAAAGAATTAAGACCACAGTTACAGCTTTTCCTGTGACAAAGGGATACTACTATTACGAGTCAAAATGGCCACAGGGCTTGCACATGCTGTATTAAAGTAAAGTGCAGCATTTGTCACTAAAAGTCAACACAATTTTAATTCCACCCTAATTTGAAGCCACATCTGGCTACATGTTTGTGTGCTGTGTGTTTTTTCTAAAACTAAACAACCTTTATTTATCTTTATACTCCATCCTGTACACTGTTAATTCTGTCCACACAGCTGCCACGTGTGTTTTAACAGCAAGCATCGCTGCTGTTCTTGTCTCTGTCTGCTGCTGCTGAATGAACACTGTGGGAACAATAACGTGTGTGCCAAGGAAATGAGCTCCATGAATGAAACAGCCTTGTGTCATTAGTCCAGTATAAATACAACTTCAATCATAAAGCTCCTGGCACATGTGTTTCTGAGTTTAGGTTACCTAGATACTGGGCAGTGTGCGTGTTAAACAAATCTGTCTTTGTCCTGGCGAACAAAATCTAACTCTCATGGTTTCCATAGGTACACAGGGCCTGCATTTTACAAATAGAAATACCATACTGATATCTTCTTTTTTAAATTTGGAATATACTAATTTTCATTTCAGTCGGTGTTAAACGCAATAGTCATGAGGTTATTAAAATGAGTGTCTAGTTCAGCATGTTCCTATTTGCTGTGATCAAATAACAAACCTGTGCTTAAAGGCAGAAACATTAAGCACTGAAATTGTCATCTAGTTTTATTTAAAGGAACAGCTCATCCCAAAACCAAATCCACATATTTTCCTCTCTCCTGTAGTGCTATTTGTCTGTCTAGAATTTTTTGTGTGAGTTGCAGAGTGTTGGAGATATCGGCCAGAGAGACGTCTGTATTCTCTCCAGTATGATGGAGCTAAATGGCACTCAGCCTGTGGTGCTCAAAGTGACAAAAAAATACATTTGAAAAACTCAACAGCAATGTCTCTATCCAGAAATCTCAAGATAATCCACAGAACTTGTTGTGAGCAGTTTTATGTAGGAACTATTTTCTTCTCTTATACCCGCCACCCCAGAGAGAGGCATGCATCTACTGCTAGCTTACCTAGCATCACTGGGCTAGCTAACGCTCAAGCTCAGCCAAGGAGGACACCATTATTGTTTACATATTGCACTGTAACAAGATGGTGTAGTTTGGTAGAAAGAAAATAGTTCCTACATGAACCTGCTCACAACAACGTCTGTGGATTATCTTCAGTAACTGGGTCATATTGTTGAGTTTTTCAAATATTTTTTGGCATTTTGAGCACCACAAGCTGAGTGCCATCTAGCTCCATTATACTGAACAGAAGGCAGACATCTCTACAGCTGATATCTCCAACACTCAGCAACCCACACCAAAACAATCTAGACTAATAAACAGTTGTGCAGGTAAAAGGTAAAATATGATTTTGGAGTGAACTGTCCCTTTAAGGACAGACAACATTAACCAGTAAAACTGTAATCAAATTTAATTTAATTTCAAAAATGCATGCTTCTTTGATGAGTAGACAGAACAGATTTTTTAAAAATATTTTTAGAATATTTTGCTTTTTGTTTTTTCCACAACGATCATGCTTGAAGTCCCACTTAAGATTTATAATTCCTTATTAAATTGCTTTGTTTTTTTATACTGTTTGCTTATTGTACAGCTCTTTGCTTTTGTACAGCTTACTTACTTTACATATTCATATTGCTTTGTATTTTGTTTTTTTATACAGATGCTTCCTGTTTGCATTATCCCTTTGCTGCTAGCGTTGCAAATTTCCTCACTGTGGGATGAATAAATTATCTCACCTTAACACCACCTAAGGTTTCTGGCAGTGGTGTAGAGAAAGGTAAACACATGTATGAGGTATACCCACCTCTTTTGCTGGTCATTTACAGTATACCCACCTATTAGCTAAAAAAAACATTGGACATACAGGATAGTATATCCACTCCCTTCTCAGAAATGTACTCATCTACCTAGTAGTACATCCACCTCATCAACCACCACTACACCACTGGTTTCTGGAGCAGTTCGGGATCACGCAGTGTTTAGAAACAAGTAAAATATTTAGATTTCACTAAACAGGAGTGCCTCAACACTGTGGACTTTTCGGTGTTAACACTTTGAACTCGGGATTTACTTCACTGTCATTTAGTTTAGGCTAAATAAAATAGCCTACAGTTTTTAGGCTTGTGGTAGTAACACTGATACTGACCTTTTATAAAACATCAAATCTGGTCCAATTAATGCCACATATTATCCTGCTCTGATTATGATGAGACCAGGTTCTACATTAATATTTGTATATTTTAAACCTCCAACAGGCAAATACTTCAAAAATACCAAATGTTGGTTCATAATATGTGCATTAAAATTACCTGAGTTGTTTATGTGAAAGAATATAGTCACAAATCCAAGTGTGGAAATCGAATATATAGTAAAGAGTCATGTTCAGAAAACTGTTTTCATCTCAGGAAAGCATTAAGTCAGGCATTTCCTCCATGAAAACATCAGTCGCGCGGTATTTAAGTATTGCTTGATATACATCACTGTTTGTGTGGAAATGTTTAACTTAAAGAGGGCTACATTCCACAGTGCCTTTCCCTGTGTGCTGGATCTACAGTTTTAGGCTTTAGGGGAAAACACATTTTCTTTATACTGATTGCTCAACATCTTGCTGTACTTTGTGTCTTAGTCAAAGGAAAAGGAAGTGAATCTCCCATTGTGTGTGTATTAAAGGTTTTCCGCATATGTAGGCATGAAAAGCAACATGTACCATCTTGTTTTAGGGTAAATAAAGTAACATCATTTCTGTAACTGTCTGTGTTTCATTTAAACACTGCTGGCTACAGTCTTTTGTTTACTGTTCAGTCCTGACTTTTAACAAATGATACAAAATGAATGATATTCCAACAAAAAGAACCTTACCTAGTGCTGAAACCAAATCCCCAAACCCACTGAGTCGTCACCAGCAGGAGAAGAATCACAGCTATACAAAAGTAAGTTCAATATAGTGAAGTAAAAACTGGTCAAAACTATTCCACAGACTTTTCTCGCTCTGTCTGTCTCCGCTCTCTTGCCCTTCCCTCAGAAATCTTGCCAAACCAGATTCAACAGCTGCTACGTCACACGCATGCACACACACACACACACACACACACAAACTTTACATGCTCTGGCTTGTCAGTGTGTGGGATACAGGGAGACTCCACTCCCTATGAGCCATGTAACCTAACACCTCATCAATAGGTAAAGAAACAGACACATATGCTTTATTGAGCAGGTTGACAAAACATCCATCCTTGCCAGCCAGAGTGTGTGTGTGTGTGTGTGTGTGTGTGTGTGTGTGTGTGTGTGTGTGTGTATGTGTTAGTGGGTGTGTGTGTATGTGTGTAGGAAAAAGAGAGTAAGAAATGGAGAGATGCCACACCCTTTATGTTGTTAACTCCCAAGATGCCTGTGGGGAGTAATGCAAATGTGTTTTAACAGTGAGCAGTGTGTTTACATGGCAACAGACTGACAGAGTGAACTCGCGTATTGCCAGTTTATTTGAAAGAAAGTAACAGCGTCAAATAAACTAGAATAAATGCTATAGTATGTATTTGGTGCCTTAGGCAAGCCCCCGCCTTGTTGACCAGGACCAGCAGGATGACTCACTGTCTTCTGTGAATTGGCTTCCCATCAAGTTAAGGATTTATTTTAAGGTTCTTATTTTACAGAGCCCTGCATGGTCACATATCACTATACATATCTGATCTCACTTGTAGGTCACTTAGGTCTCCTAACCAGAGCTTATTGGTTGTCCTTTATGCTCAGCTGAAAACAAAAGGTGACGGTGTGTTTGAAGTGGTGGCTCTGACACTGTGGAATGCTGCCATGACATATGATGTACCATCTCTGTGTTATCTTTACAAAGCAGCTGAAGACTCACTTATTTAAATGTACCTTTCTCTTGTCCCGTGCTGTCTGGTGTTAATGTCCCTGAACAGATACAGGTGTCTGCTAACATTTTATTAAGTTTTTCAGAGCCCAACCCAAACATGAAAAGCACAGTTTTATTGAATGTACAAAGAGTGCTGAGGGTTGGTTGGGACACTTTATTCTGGGCTAACAATATCATTTGCATAGGAAAAAAAGCAGTGTAACCTAAGATCTTCAATGTCATTTGGTCACATGATTCTTTTAAAAGGGAACATCTGTTTTTATGTTCTCATAAATTACTAAGATATGGAATTTTGACTGTCAATAAGTCAATAATAATAATTGAGAGTTAAAAAAAGTTGAACTTTGCACATTCAAAATATGGTCAGCGCTTGAAATTTAGATTTATATGAAGTATTTATTTTTTTACATGGCCTATTAACTCAGCAGTCCCTAAATCTCTCATTAGATGCGACATTCACTCAATGACTTCACAGCTTGTCTTATTCAATTAAGAAAAACATTTTTATGCTTTTGTCTACTTTTTGTTGATTTGCAGCAAAATAAGAACTATAAACAATATTGTCCCAACCGCTTTCTGCTAACTGTCTGAACCATCCCAGTGAGAACAGACACATTTAGGACTCCTGTGTGAGCTACCAATAATAATTCAGACTGCTAACCCCCAATTTCCACACTGGCATCAACTGAAGGCCAGAAAATCAGCCTTCTGACAATGTGTTTTTCGTATGTGGCATAACTAAAAACAGTATGGTAGAGGAGAAATAACAAAAGAGACAAAAAATTACTTACACACCTGGGCAAATAGATAAAATGTCTCCACTTTGAGGTGAAAAGTGAAGAGGGTGTGGCTGAGTATTAGCATGGTGATAGCATACACATTGTAAATAACCCCAATTTTCTGTAGTTGACACTTGTAATGTATTTATGTTGCTTTTATTTTGTTATTTCCTGTGAACACTGAAGTGCTTTTATTTTGAAGAGACAGTAGGCATAGAGGTTACAAACGGAACCAAAAATGTAAACAGTGCAGTAACATTAAGACGAAGATAAACAATATGGTAATAAAAAGGTAATAAGGAGTTTAAAGTTTAGTACCAGTGAAGAGGGCAAAAAGGTAACTGCATTCATTTGTGTGTAATTGTCGAATAATCTGAGTTTTTTGTGTATTTTGTAGCTTTCTGGTGCTGTCAAGGCAAAATTTTATGTTTCGTTTTGCAGTCTGTTTGTCTGATTTCTGTTTAGCTCAGATGTTGGTTGGTGGAGTTAATAAGGAACAAATTAAACTGCATTAGACCATCAGTCCAGGCTTCTATTTTTTTAACTGGTACACTACAGGCACAGTCGCTTTCTAAATGGTTAAAAAGGCACCGTCCCAACTGTCTCACTGTCCCAACTGACCCTGCTCTCCCCTATTGTTTTTTTTTTTTATGTTTTAGTGGTGTATGTTTCTTTTTGTTGTTATGGTCTTATTGTACTCATTTGAAGCACTTTGCGACCTTGCTTTGTAAAACGAGCTATGTTAAATAAACCTTACTTACATACGTGTTCTGTCCACATTGTGTAATTAAAACACCTTAGAAATGTTGTAATGCCAGCAGTACAGAGGTCAAGTTGTAAATCACAGAGGGCTTTACTCGGAGAGACGTTACCAGTACTGCCTTCAGTGATGAACTAGGGACTGCACACCATAAATAAGGAAAATATGGAATAAGGATAAAAGGCTGCAAACCTCCTTACCTGACAGAAAACACATTTTAGTTGTGAGTGTGTGTGTGTGTGTGTGTGTGTGTGTGTGTTAATGGAATTCACTGACACAAAGAACTTCTACAACCATCAATACACCCAGTATACTGTACTGCAGTGATATTCAACTGACAGCCTGCGGGCCAAACCCGATAGGGTGCAGGGTGGTCCCCAACCATTTTCTAATTTACAATAAATAAAAAAAGTTGATTCACACTGGGAATTGTTTCTGTGCTTGTGATAAACATAAGGTGTCAGACTGCATTAAAAAAGCATCAAAATAGAGCTTGTTTATCAAAGAGTAAAGTGTGAGGGGAAGATCCACCACACCCCCCAACAGAGGTCCAGGCTCAGCCCCAAATGTCCTCATGCGCCCTTGTGTACATGTGCGGGGCTGCTGCAACTGGCCCCTGGACTCCTTTCATTTTGTAAAAGTGGCCCCCAGGCAGAGCAAGTTGAGAATCCTTGCTGCTCTGTATATGTGTTGGTAGATTTACTTGTGCAAACAGTAGATGGCAGCAATGCCTTCAGTATCAGTCTGACAGTTCCAGTTTGCCTGCGTGCAGCCTTATGATTTCATACAGTTTATTAAGTAAATGTTATTGAGACCGTTAGAATTTTCAGCTATGCCTGGATTAATAAAATGTGACATGTAGAGACATCAACACAAATCAATTAGGATGTCAGCTGCATTCCCTACTAAACCTAAGCTCACTCACTATGCTGCAAAAGCAATAAGTGGCACTTAAAAAAAAAAAAAAGATAAAGCAACATAATGTGAAGTGAGATTTCAGCAGAGTAATTTTTAAGCATTAGTAATTTTCTTAATTCGTCAAGTTAGCAGGAGACAAGCTGAATAGTAACGGAAGTGTACTTACAAATTAAAAGGTCGTGATTTTACGAAACAAGCCAATGTGTATTTTTTTTAAAGTATTTTATTGTTGAAAGCTTACAGCCGGAAGTGGCGTTGTTCATTGCGGCTAACTCGACATTTCTGTTCAACATGTCTCCTTCGCAGACTCTTCTCTTTAACTAGAAGCGTCTGGATTTTTCGTGAAACTACTGTGTTTTGTAAGTAGCCGTGACAGTCGTTTGTTTTTATCGTCGACGTAAGCAGGTGTTCCTAATGTGTAGCTAAGGTTAGCTGTGTTAGCAAGGCCGCTGTATCCGCTGTCATTTGGCTGTTATTGAAAACCGGCGACCGCTTTAGCCTGGAAGTGTTAGCTTTCTGTTTATTAAGGGAACATGGTTGTTGACCTGGTTTTACATGACCTGGCTGGCGGCGGAGCCTCTAATGACAGATGGCGTTGCTGATAAGTCTAGTGAGGTAGTTTCTAAATAATTTTGTCCTAGACTGGATATGTTGTAACATTTATAGTATGTACAGTAGCGTTAATGTATGAGTGTTGAAAATCAGCCACCAGTAACGTCAAGCTAGCGAACGTTAGCTGTAATTTAACGTTGAAACAACGACCTAGCTAAGGTTAGCCAAGCGGGATGTTTCTGAAAAGGCATACAATGTTACGGTTCGCTAGCCGTGACTAGATATTATGCTTCTAACCATCTCTACGCTTTACTGCACTGTTAACTGTTGATTTATTACGGTCAGCAGCTCGCAGGTGCAAAAGCAGACCTCTGGCTGTTGATACAGTTCAGCTAACTGAACATTGTACATTAGCTTTGAAATGCTCAGTTATTTTCATGTGCATAACGTAACAATGTCACGACAAACTCGATGTAAAATCAGGTAGAATATCCCAAGCTGCTTGGTGGATGTCTAATTTTTATCAGGCCTTATGAGTTAATCTCTATATGGACACATTAGCCAGTGGTCACGTGTGGACAGGGAGGTTGACGTTACAGAAGGCGAGCCAACGTTAGCACAGCAATATTAACATGTTTTCCTTTACGCAGCAGGTTAGCAACAAGCTAGCGGGCCGTTGTCAGCCAGGACCCAGAAAAGCATCATCATCATCAATGGTGTGTCTACATCCCGGAGCCGTCACATTTTCCTGTGTCCGCTCAATGAACCATCTCCTCAGCTCTCATCACAGTGAGTATTTCACCACGAGTCACTGCAACATAGTCCCATCTTTCAATACTGTGCATATTAGCAGCTTACACTTAAAATGCTTTACTCCGTCTCTCTTAGGCTGCACATGTATGGCGTTTGCGAGGCTCGGAGGGGAGTTTTGCCAAGCCCAGCACCTGCTGCTTATTGTGGACAAGTGAACAGGAGACACCAGCTAGGCGCAAACACTGCCATTGACGCACACAGGTGTGTAGCAGAAAGGTTGGTTGTGTGCTTAATCAGGTATATTATGAAAAGGTTTTCCATTTTAACCATGGCACAGTCTATGGGCAGCAGATAGATAGTAGAGGCACAGGCAGATTATGACACAGTGGTCCCCAGGGCCTGGGCTCAGTAAAGCCCCCTGTGGGAGGACAGGTATAACATGCTGTTGTTTCTCCCCACAGAGTTCAAGGGTCCATGTTGCAGAGTACTCAGCCCATCTAAAGTCATATAGATAAACTGAGGGGATAGAAACACTCACATAAAATATATCTTGATGGTTTCCTTCTTGGATCTCCTATGCAAATGTTGAGGCTAATCCTTAGTTTTTATTTGTTTAGGACTTTTTTTTTTATTTATTTTTTTTTAAAGAGTGGCTTTGTTATTGCCTTGAATGACTAAGCCCTTTGACAAGAAATGCTGAGTTAATAACAGTGACTTCATGCAGAGGCTCTGGTTTGGGGGGGGGGAGAGCTGGCAGACCCGTTCAGTAGTAGAGTGCATTAGGAATGACATTTTTTCTGTAGGCCAACGTAGAAGTTAGCGTCGCCCTGGTTACCTAGACAAAAAACTACTGGCATATTCCCATTGGCTTTTGGATTGTTGTGAAAATAAGATTTGTGGCAAACAAACATTTATGATACTAACATGTTTTGCACATGTTCCTGGACAAAATTTAGAATTTTTACCCATGACTTGCCAATGACCTATAATAACATCTTTTTTATTTCCCCATTTGCCTGCCACTTTTTAAACACATCAGATTCATATTCCATTCAAACATAATTTCAGCTAGCTAACACACATGAAGGGCGAGACAGAGCGCAGGGAGGAAATGGAGAAACATACATGATGGTAAACACAACGTCACACATCCACACATTAGTGCTACCTAATGCTGACAGCTACAGAACATACATTTGCCATTATGTCACATTACATAGAAGGTTACTGTAACAAATCATTACACACAAAAAATACCTTACTAAAAAATTCCATGACATAATTTTATGACATTTTCAGGCCTTGAAACTGTGATTGTGATTTTTGATGTAAATCGCCAGAAGTAAAAAGCTACCTTAAGGATATAAACAAAGTACACCATGGTCACATCACATAACGTTACTGCCACCTAAAGGCTGTAAAGCTGTGTTTAGCGTGATGATGTTAGCCACTTGTGAACAGCCGCCTTTTTGAAGACACCTAAAAGCTTCAAAATTTATGAGTGGGGTATTTACAGTCATATTTTATGCTGTATAATATAACGTCAATGTCTCTTAAGCTTGTGTTGACCACAGACCTAGACAAAGGCTTATATTCATAATGAAGAGCCAAGCAATAACCAGTGGAAGGATACTTCAAAGACCATCTCCATGTCTTCATAGGTCCTTACTGCCATCCTGTTCAACCCATATGAAGACAAGCCAACCTTCAGCCTGTCACCTGTCCTGGGGAGTAGGAGAGGCTTCAGTTTTATCCCAGGAGTTTCCTCACAGCTCTTCTCCTTTCCTGCTTTTCCTTCCTTCTTCTGCTCTGATTCGTCTTCTCTGAATGGGCTAGTAGATTTGAAAGAAAGGAAGGACAGATCTTCTTTCTGTCTTTATTTTTTTCCTCTTTTTTTTCTCCGACTGTGGGTGTCTGCTCTCCATTCTTTTTGATCCCAATCTGTTAGATTTTTAATTTTTTGTTTAAAACCAAGCCAATTTTAGTTTTTCCTTCATTGCCAAAAAGTTTAGATTTTTTACCCCTCTATTTCTATCCTAGGAAACTGGTCTTTCATATTGTTTTTGTTCTTTGTTTTTAATTAGTGAAATTAATTGCGAAGTGGTTTTGCATTTTTTTGTCCTTAAGTAGTTTTTCTTTTAGTGCAAAGTTTTTTTGTTGCTTTTTTAAATTTAAATAATCAGAAGACTTTTGCTTTGATTCGTTTGAAGAAGACCCCGTCTGTCAGTCTTTGAAGCACAGAACTTTTCAGATCTTTTATTCTGCATTAATAAACCTTTGAGCGTCTAAAAATGAACCGACCGGCCCCGGTGGAGATCTCTTATGACTGCCTGAGATTCCTCATTACGCACAACCCCACCAATGCACAACTGGGAAGGTTTATAGAGGTAGCACACATTTTAATAATTCATTTAAACCTTTCATTCATTTTCTTTTAGTCATAGAGGAAGCACCAGCAGTGTGCTTTGTTAATCAGTGTGTTTTGCTGTGCAGGATCTGAAGGCATATGGAGTAAACACCTTGGTGAGAGTGTGTGCCGCTACATATGACAAGACACCAGTGGAACAAGAGGGTATACATGTCTTGGTAAGTAACATAGATGCACACCAGATAAAGTCTGCTTATTTACTGAGCAAACAAATTAAAAAAAAGCAAAGCCTAAATAGCACTACAAGTAAGAGGAATAAAGCTAGACTCTGGACACTCAGTCAGTTTAGTCATAGCCATGAAAAAAATTGTTAACGTTTGAAAACATGTTGATGCCAAAATGATGAGCTCAGGTAAAGACTTGATGTCTCCCCCAGGATTGGCCGTTTGATGATGGTTCCGCCCCCCCAGACCAGGTGGTTGATGATTGGCTGACTCTGCTGCAGACAAAGTTCAGAGACGAGCCTGGCAGCTGTGTGGCTGTGCACTGTGTTGCTGGATTAGGACGGTTAGTATGCACCGAACACAGGATTTAACGTGTAGTGTTTAATACATATGAACAACTTGCCAAAATAAATTAATGACCCGTCAGTTTAGTGAATTTTTATTTTTTTTAACCCGACATTCATTGTCAATTTTTAAAGATTAAACGGTATGAAAATTTCATATCAGCGACCAAAATTTTCACATTCATCAGTATTATCAGTAGTTGTGAAAAGATGTGAATGTGAATTAAAATGTGCAAAAAGTACTGATAAACACCAGGCTTTATAATGAAAACCACAAACAAAATTAGCAGCACTGTGCACTTTTTGTTTGCAAAAACATTAATATAATAAAACAGCCAATACCTTATGTAGCGATATGGAAACCACATGTGCATTAATATTAAAATGGCATCATGTGACCATGCCTCTAGGAGACTGTTGTTAACTTTGATTGTTGCTGGGCAGTTTTTACTGCAAGGTTTTCAAAGCGCGGTAATAAAACAAGGTTTAATGATAAGTACAATTTGAAACAGTAATACTAACTGTGGTGAATTTGACCATGGTTTATCATGAATCTGGTAACAGTTTCCTCCTCAACAGTCGTAGTGATGTTGCACATTCTAAAGATCTGTGGTACTAGATTTTCAAAATGAACAAAGCAATACTAGCCACTGCCGTGTCACTTTGATGTGTAGCTACAAGGTCCCAAAGCAAAATTTGCCATGAACTTGATAGAATGGAAAGCTGGAGTCAAACGTCAGAGCTAGAGCTTTGATTAACTGCCGGAGCCTGATTGGGCCCGACCCGAGCCGGGTTAGGGCTTGGCCAGGATATAATTCCTCATTATTTCCCTAGGCTTAAATTGGTTCGGGTTCTCGTCAATTTACTTGTGTTTTTTTTTCTTCTTTTTTTAAAAAATGAAACTGGCAGTTCTCGTGCATTAATGGACTTAGACAGGAGTTTCAGTGCACTACATTGAGAGGGAAAGGGGGAGAAAAGAGGGGGCTGCAACTGAGAGATGGGAAGTGATGGAACAGCGGAACAATATAGTGGAGAACTGACGGGGGAGAGAGAGTGTGTGTGAGAGGGACGGAAAAATCGAAACAGGAGGGGCTGCAAGGTGACTTGGTTTGCTTCTGCCTGAGATGTGTGTAACACGCAGCAAAGAGCGGTGATCATTATCTGAGCATCACATTGTCACAGACCACTGTGTGCATTAAATGCACCAAGGGGTGCAGCCCGCTCTGCTTAACCTGTTATAGCTGAGTAAACATGTCAGCCCTCAGCTTGTGATAAATGTTTTATTATTAAAAACATATAATATACAAAATATAGTATTTTTTTATGTACAAATTCAGGTTTTTATTCGGGCTCAGGCCCAGAAGTGTTGTTTGTGTGTTCATGTGGGGCCGAGCCTGATTTTTTTTGGGCCTAGTCAGAGGTCTAGGCAGAGCACAAACTGAGTTGAAACACAGTTTTAATGTCTGTGCTTCATACAGGACTGCTGTCCAAACAGATGGTTGAACATTTTTTAAAATCTATTCACTGTGTGTCCTCAGAGCTCCTGTGTTGGTGGCGGTGGCTCTAATTGAGTGTGGGATGGAATATGAAGATGCTGTGCACTTCATAAGACTGTAAGTACAAAACACTGATTCCACTGCTCTCCATTTGACTCAAATGTACAAAACAACTGCTCTGTTTTCTAATGTGCCATATTCAGTACCATCCCTGTAACTGCTCACACAGCTGTCACTGCTCTCAGAAATATTGTTTCTTGTGTAAAGTGTAATGTCTCTTTCATGTTGTCAGGAAGCGCCGCGGAGCGTTCAACTCCAAGCAGCTGCTGTACCTGGAAAACTACAAACCTAAACTGTGTCTGCGCTCCAAAGATGCCAACGGACAGAGCTGCTGTATACAGTAGGAATCTTCAGCTCCAAACATCTTCACTGCAGCTACATAGGAGACTTTCACCTTTTAATGTTAAACAGAAAGTTGACATGTTTGGGTAAATGTTTTGGTAACATTAAAGCCCATGAAATCTATTTAGAGCACTTAATGTATTTCCAAAAAATAAAGGATATCACATCAAATTGCTGAAATCTGCTAAAAAAAAGTGATGTTAAAATTTTTTTATTTCTGCTCTGTGGTCTGTGAACTCACCTCAATATGTAGCAAAAATGCACAAATACTTAACCCATTAAAGGATGACCCCACAGTCAAAATGAATTGATTTTAACTGTCAGCTTTACTGTGAAACCAAGCTTGTTTGGCTGTAAAGGTAAAAAAAAGAAAAAGAAAAACACAAACATTTATTTTGATGGTCCCTCTCTCAAGTCATTGTTACAGTAGAAGCTACGGTAAATGCCGTTGATGTTAACAGATTTGATCAGATCTAAATTCACATTGGGTACAGACCTTATAGAAAATGGTGTGTCAGTAGTCGAGTATGTTTGACAGTTGATTCATTCTTGTGATGTTAAACTGGTCTGCAGCTTGATATTTGTCCTAGGCTCCAACACTGCAAATGCTGAATAAATAGTTGGCAGTATGTGCTTTCAGAGGCTTGCTGGTTTATTGCACATCAATCCACACAGTGGTTCAGGCTGATATGTTTATTCCAATATCTCCTCTCTGACCAAATCGATGTCCTGCAGCAGAATGTGGCGCAGATTATAAAGAACTCATGAAGCAAAGCATAGAATATTTAATGGAGCAGTGTGTATGATTTTGGGAGATCTATTGGCTAAAATGCTATATAATATTCACAACTATGTTTTCATTTAATCACAAGAAACTAAGAATTGTGTTTCTTTTCATATCTGTATAGAGAGCAGGTGTCTTCCTTGGAGCCTGCTCTGTTATATGGCCATTATTCTATAGTGGCCCAGAACAGACAGACCAAACACTGGTTCTAGAGAGGGCCTTTTGCATTTTTACATTACTGCAGGTTCTCTGGCACACCTGGAAAAGGAGGCTTGAGGGGAGGTGTGTTCAGTTGATTGCAATCTTCAACCTCACCACTAGATGCCACTAAATCGTACACTCTGCTCTTGTAGGAATTTGCTTGAAGGAATACTTATCCCGCAAAATGACCAATTGTTTATCAGTTACTCACTCCATGTTACTTTTATAACGTTGTTTTTCTCGTATGTCTCCATGATAAACAAAGAATACAAAAATGGAGAAAGTTCTTGATGAATTGAAGTGGTGACCACGTTTATCAACAGCAAAGCTATATCAAAACTTTGAACTCTCACACATGCATGGGCAGTTTATGAAAAATTGTTTAATAGTAGGGTTTTGGTGAAAATGCATGTGTTTTGGAAGTACTGAGCATAAAAGTGGATAAGTGAGACTTGGATTATACTGCATGAGTTGTGTAAGAGTTCGTAAACTGATGTTTTGATACAGCTTTGCTGTTGTTAAATGCAGCCGCCTATGATTGTTCACCGTGGAGGCACTTGAGAAAAAAAAAGTTTTTTTCCTGAACTCAGCGTAACATGAGGTGTCTAGCTGACACACAAATGTTCTTTTAAGAAAGACTAAAAGTTTAAAAAGATTTATAAATATGACATATGCTGTATAGAACAATACAACCTACCTACTGTGTGTCCCAAGTCAGAATCATAGGCACACAGTCTGCTTCTCTAGAACAAATGTGTGTTGGCTGTAAATGTTTGACACTGTCCTGCATAATGTCACCAAGGTGAGAAGACCAACATGCTAAAAGCTCAGTTGGTGAATGTATTTATAAATAACACTTTAAGGTTTTGGTAGATTGTCCTATTAGCTGTCAAGTGTGAAGAACACGAATGAAATCATCAATATGTCTCTAATTCTTTGGCCCCAGTGCTCTAAACCTCCACTTTAACATACACAGTGTCTATCTACACAGTGTATGATGGAGTGGCAGCATACAGTATGTGATTAGTCTTCCCACTAGCACTTTGGCATAGGTAATACTGAGTGGTATTTGCATGATAACAGTAGGATCTACTGTTGACTGATAGTAGGCTCTATGCAGACACATGAGCATGTACTATTTACTGTAAGAAGGTAAAGAAATAAGCTAGCATTTAAGTAGGAGTGATAAAAACGTCTGTCATTTTGGTGCCCTGTGTTTTAATCATTGAATAGTCAAATGTACTAATGGGACAATCTCCTGAATACTTAATGTATTCCTATAACAACCAACATGGAACAGGACTGTGGACCCAACATGGCTGCCGCTGAAACCTTAGTGGCCATAGTTCTTATCTGTCTCTGGCTCTGTACCTACTTAGCTGTCTGGTCAGCTGCTGTGTGTGTAAGATGCTGTTGGGTCTCTGTGATGTTATTATTTTTTCTATAGCTTTTCTTTTCTTTTCTTGTACCCTTTACCTGTTTGTACTTATTTATTTATTGATTCCACAGTGTTTCTTTGTGAAATGTCTGTCTGCTAGAAAACAAATCTAGTGGTCTTGTTGGAAAATTAAAGTGTTTAAAGTAACTGTTGCTTGTTGCAGAAACTATTTGAAAACGATCCTAATTCTAGATAGATGTGTCTATGGTGAAAACAGCTTGTCATACTACATTGTTTCATTTCAAGCATATCTGCATAGAATTTATCAGATTTTCACACTTCATCCTCCAAGTGACCAAGAGATATCCGTCACTCACTCTGTGTGACGTCTTGTATGCCTCCATGAAGGATGAAGAATCCAAATATGGAGGAAATAATGAATTGAAGTAAGGGGGTCCACATTTAACAACAGCAAAATCATATCAGAACATATCTTTACAAATGATCACCCAACTCATCCAGTATAATCCCAGTCTAATTTATCCATTTGTATGCTCACTACACCCCAAACAGACAGCTCTTTCTGACAGGGAATTAAACTGAAAGTGAAACTTAGCTGTGCTCTCTTCAATGCCAGACTTCATTGATAAAAACAGTAATTTTATTCGCTGAACACGGGAGCTGCTACTGCCATGATCCGTAGTTTGTTTGTCACATTGTGTGACTTTGGTGAATCCAAACTAACCCTCTAAAACACTAAAGTCACACAGTAACACAAAGAACTAGCTAACTGAGGCAGTGGCAGACCAGCAGCTCCTGTTTTCAGCGGGGTAAAATTATTGTTTTTGTCAATGGAGTCTGGCTCTGAAGAGAGTATAGGTAAGTTTCACTCTCTGTTCAGTACCCTGTTTGGAAGTACTGAGCATACGACTGGATAAATGAGACTTTGATTCTTCTCCACAAGTTGTGTGAGAGTTTGTAAACAGATGTTTTCATATGATTTTGCTTTTGTTTAACACGGACCCCTATGACTTCAATTCAAAAATAATTTTCTCAGTTACTGGATTCTGTGATCACCGTGGAGGCATTTGAGAAAAACAATGTTTTCTGCATGATTTCAGTGTAACGCAGGGTTAGTAACTGATATACCAATAATCATTTGGGGGGTGAAGTATTCCTTTAAGAGCCACATAAAGAAAACTGCATAATATGAATCTCATCATAGGTTGACAATAATGACATTACTCTGGATAATTAAACCATTGTTAGTGGAAACCATGCTACACATTTCCAAACAGTAAAAGATATTTTTAAATTAAACTTTACGAACTGCCAGGCTGCTTCTACAGCAGCACCAGGTCACAGTAACTGGATTACTTACAGGACTGTAGCTGTAACATGGCAGCTACCCAACGTGATGCTGAGCCTGACCCGACCCTAATGAACTCTGTGTGTATGTGAGTGTGTGTGTATGACAGTGAGAGATTGCCTCTGGCTCGCTGATGCTGTGTGAATGTGGCCATCAGGGCGGAGTGACAGCATCGCATGGAGCCAATTCAAGGTTGATTGGTTTTATTGACTGACCTGACAACACTCACGCTCATGAACTAACCTTGAACAAAAGGGCCAGAGTGGATAAATACAATAACTGCCCACAAAGCTCGACTGTTAAATACATATTTGAGGAAGAGATGTATAGACAATGTTGCTTTTTTTTTTTATTACTGCCTTCTTTCATGTTTATGTTTACACAAAGAGGCAGCTGACTGAATTCCACATGACAAACTAGAGCATGTTTCAAGACATTAGATCAATGAAGTGAGACGGAATAAATAGATTGAGGTGGACTTTATAGTTGGAGGAACACAAAATTATGTATTAATTATTTATTTCCCTAATTTCTTTAAGTTTGATTTTATTTGTAGAGCTCAGTCTTACACAATTACAATTAAAGTGCTGTACAGTGATAAAACAGTAGAGCTTTAAACAAATAGCAAGCAGCTAATTTCTTAATCATTGCAGTTTATAAAGCCCTGACTGAGTCTCAGAGGAAACAATAACTCCTACTCACTTGTTACCAAATGCAAACATATTCCCACTAAATGCCTGTGTGTACAGTTATAATTAGTTTGACACCACTAACTGCAATGCTCCTCCTGAGCACTCAGTGCAAAGAGTTCAAGTGGAAAATGTTTCCTTGAGTGTTGGTAGCTCCTGTGGACAGTAGAGGGCGGTGACGTCCTGCCAAATAGTGAACTTTATATTTGAGTCACTTGCACTGATGTTAAAATAAGAAAAGAACACTTTCGCAGTCTTTTAAATGTTTTTCTGGGGTGTTGAACAGTGAATCTGTTTCTGCTCAAAACAATAATGATTATGTCCAGCAGTACAGTGTCATGCAAGTACTTAACAGATATGAGCAAAGTTGTTACTTAACTGTAACGTAATATTACTAGGGTTTGTACAATATTGCTTGATCAGTGAGAACACACACACACACACGCACACACACACACACACACACACACACACAGAGGCCTACAGCGTCCTTGGCAGCAGGGGACAGCTCTGATAATCTGCTGAATATATGACAGCTGAACATCTCTAAGCTCGCTGTAAGCTACATGACCCTGTGTGTGTTTTTGTGAGTGCGAGTGTGTGTGTATGTTCAATGTCACGTGGAGTCAAAAACACTGCTATCTCTGCTAAACATTGTTAATTACAGATTGAGGGATATAAAAAGAGAAAATGGGAATCTGGGTTAGAAATGCATGGGGGTGGTGGGTATTATGGAAAACTCCAAGTCCCCATAGAATTGTTTTAAGGGACTGTACTTTATTTATCAGAGGAGGGGCGTGGCTGGGGTGTGACTTTATTTTATTTTATTTTTTAATTAAATTCACACCAAATTTAGATTGGATCCAATGCAACGAGTGAACAGCACGGGAGTGAGAGTTATCACAAAAACAAACAGCTAATTTCTTAAGCAAAATTGCAAATTTTGCTTAAAAACAATGTGTTCAAGGACTGTCAGAAATTTTAAATTTTCTGTTCTGTTTTGTTGTTTTTACAGTTTCTGGCAAGGACATATGGTGTGATTTTGGCTATTAAACACGCCAGTGGGATTTGGGGTTCAGAGGGTATTTGAAATAAATACAGAATACTTAATTTGTATATCTCTCCCCTAAGCCAAAGTCTCTCCCCAGTGCTTCCAAAATGATTTAACCTGTCTCCACGATTTTACACCACCCCCTCCTCCCTCATTAATAATAAACAGTCCCTAAGAAAATACCATGACATGGCTACAATAACTTTATACTAAAGTCATCACTGCAGTTGCCAGGGGGACGGTGAAATAAAGATCAACCTATTATAAAGAGGGCTAGAGTCACATACACTGATCTGTCTCAAGTCAGCTGTAATACTGAGTAAAACATAGTTGCAGCTGACACGGCCGAAGGGGGGCGCTCTCACTCTAAATAACGTCAATTAAAACCTCCGGAAAATAGTATTGATTTTTATATTGCTGACTGTTCCACCACCTATTTTTGCTACATACACTACTGAACCTGCAGGCTATTTATCGTGAGGAGGAGAGGAGGAGGAGGAGACCGGGGGCAGATGGGAGGGATGATCGGGACGGTGACCCAGTTCACCCTGCAGCCCAAACCGGAGGACCGCCCGCTGCTGACTGACCAAGAAACCAGTGAAATTCTGATAATGAAACTACAAACGGTGTCTCCAGCTCTCTCACAGCCACTGGTATTTCCTCTCCCGGTGTAAAACATCACAGAGAGACTCAGCGTGTGTGTGTGTGTGTGTGTGTGTGTGTGTGTGTGTGTGCGTGTGTGTGTTTGAGTGAGGGAGAGGAAGGAAGAGGGAGGGATTGACAGAGGAAAGTGGACAGAGGAGCTGGAGTTTAGTTTTCAGAGCATCTGGATATCTGGCCGAAGAGCGAAGAAGAAGAATTTGGATGTATGGAAAATTACCTGAAAGCAGCGGAAAAGACCGAAAAGGCAGAGTAGAAGAAGAGCGGAGGAGCCTGCGGAGGGAAATAAGGAGGTGAAAAGTTGTTTTTCTAACGGGACAGGAGGACTGAGGAGCAGGAATGTTGCCGGTGAGTTTTCATTGATGAAATGTCTCTAGTATGATATGCTTGGTATAAAATGTATTGTCTTGGTTAACTCAATGCAACAAAATTACCGCTAAAGATTAAACACTAAGCTAGCTCCAGCTGTGAGGGCTGTCCCCAGTCCAAACACCGGACGTGGAGCTAAACTTCAAGCTCACATTGTTCCTCAATGACATTTTAGAATTTGAAATATTCATTATGAACACGTTTTTATACATTTTTCCAGTTATTTATTTTAAAGCACCGTTTATCGCTCGCATTGTCTCTGCTTATTCACGTCAACAATTCCCATAATGATTGACAGGACAGCAGCGCGCGTGAAACTTTTATGAAAGTTAAAGATAGTGAAGGTACAGAGCTTTACAGTGATATGTGATAAATGACTTCAAAGAAACAAACCTTTCATCACTATTTAAACCCCCTCATGTACTGAGTGTCTGAGCCCTATCAAGTTGCCAAATTTAAAGAATGAAACCGGAAGTTGTGCGCCAAGTTTTCAAAATGTCAGCTTTTGAAATAGTTGTACAGAAGGGGTGGGAATTACCTGTGTATCCACGATACGATATTATCGCGATACTTAGGTCACGATACAATATTATTACGATTTTTAATATGTTGCAATATGATGACAATTGTGATAAAATATATTGGGATATATTGGGATTTATTACCTTTTTTGCAACTGTAAATTATGTCCCCAAAGAAAAACTTCGTCAGCATCTGCTTTATCTAATAAGACAAAGTTTTAAGTCTTTTCATCTCACCTCAGCCATTTTTTTTGGCAGCAGCAAAATGTATCTAGTGGACTGAAAAAGCAATTGATTATATTTTTTAGTAGGCTGACTAAAGGTTTATTTGTATTTGTAATATTATTAATTTATATAATAAAATACCGATACTTGGCACTGTATGATGATAGAATATTGCCACACAAAAATATTGTGATACTATGCTGTATTGATTATATTCCCACCCTATTGTACTTTACTATGCATTTCCTTTTTCCTGCTACTTTATACTGGTATTCAGTGTTGCATGAGGTGGGTGTACCACTAGGTAAATGGGATGGTAACCGAGGAGGAAGTGGGTATACTCTCCTATATATTCCAATGGCTTTTTCACTGATAGGTGAGTATACTGTTAACAGCCAGAAAAAGAGGTGGCTATACCCCATATACAGTGGTGCAGTGGAGGGTTTATGCAGGTATATGGAGTATACCCATCTCTTCTTCTGGCTATATACAGTATACCCACCTGTTAGTCAAAAAAGCTATTGGAATATACAGGAGAGTGTACCCACTTCTTCCTCGGTTCCCTACGTATTTTCCTAGTAGTACATCCACCTCATCAACTACCACTACAACGCTGCTTCTACTCCACTACATCTCATAAGGGAATACTGTACATTTTACTTCACTACATCAGTAACAACAAGTTGATAGCATCTTTAGGAAACTTTTACTTTTTGTACTTTAGGTATATTTTGATGCAAATACTTTTGCGCTTTTACTTGAGTACATTTTTGAATGCAGGACATTACTTGTATCAGAGTATTTCTGCACTGTGGTATTCTTAAGTAAAAGATCTTCTACCACTGCTGGTACATGGTGAATGGTTAATAGACTTGCACTGGCCTTTCTGGTCTTCCAGCCATTCAAAGCGCTTTTACATTCACCAGCTAACACACATGTTCATATAGTGGTGGCCGTGGCTACCATTCAAGGTCCCACCTGGTAATGTGGGGTTCAGTATCACCCCCAAGTATACTTGGACACACTAACTGAAAGAGACTGGGATGGAATTGCTTCTGATATGACAGGTGTGTTTGTTTTGGCAGGCCGATAACATTTTTTGATACTTTACTACACATAATTACCATATACCTACAGTTTCTGGCAATGAATACATGCATTTGTGATTTCCATTTTTTGTTGCATTACTCAAAAATGATGGCATCACATTCATCAATTAAGCTTTTATTTTGAATTCAGTTGGAAGTTCTACTCTTCTTCTGGGTGTTTTGACACTATTGAGAGGGTGTATATGTGTGTGTGTGTGTGTGTGTGTGTGTGTGTGTGTGTGTGTGTGTGTGTGTGTGTGTGTGTGTGTTTGTTAAGTGCAATTGCTCATCCATAACTGGTTGAAACATTTTTACATTTTGATTAGAAGGATGCAATTCCATATATATACACCATAAACATACAAATGCATTCATTCACGACTACTCAGCCAAATACAGAATGCAGTTAAAAAAGAATTTAAAAAAGTTTTTAAATAATTTTAAGGATGTCCTATTGATGCATGATACGTTTCTGGTGAGTAGAAAACAGTCAGTGGCTGTTATAAACATACACACAGTCTGAAGTTTGCTGATGGTACAGACTAGGGCTCAAAAACGTATTGTAAAAACCTCTTAGCCTCCCCACAATCAAACAGAGTTTCTCACTGCAGTCCAACAGTACAATAAGTAAACCATCAGTATTCCTGTTTCCATCCTGTCCTTCCTCTCTCAATCTTCCTCTGTCTTCATTGCTCCCTCTGTCTCTCTCTCACACACACACTGAAAACACTATAGTGCTTTGTGGCTGGGTTGGGCTGCTGTCAGCGTCTGACAATACACTGAAGATATAGAGATGTGTTTACTGCAGAGAAAGAGAGAGAGAAACAGAAACATAGAGAACACTTCTACCTTGACCCTTGACCTCACCCTCAGTGTTCTTCCCACTTCAGTCCTCCTTTTTATCCTTTTTTCCAAAGTAGGGAGTTTCAGCTTCTACCATTGTCCACCCAGTGTTCACAGCTTTGTGATGTTCAGTCCTGACTTCCCTTGTAAAATAATTTGCCCAAAGCTGCTAGTCAACTTAATTGTTCAGACTGCTGGGAAAACTGTAATGACTCCTAAAGCACTTTCCATACGACCCTTCTCTCAGCTTAGCTCTCACTTCTGCAAACATGGGGAAACTCACATGACTGATACAGCAAATGCAAAACAGAGCATGATATCATCTGGCAACTTTTTCTGAAATGTTGAGCAGCCAACACATATTTTCCTGGGTAGAGAGCTGGCAATGCTGCTGCCACCACTTATATTCCCCATGAACAAATTCAGTATTCCATGTGAAACCATGATATTCTATTTATTAGCCATGTTAGTGGCTTAGCTAAAGAGCAATGTCTGTCTGTCAGTTGGTCCACTTTGGTCCATACTGAAATATCTCACCAACTATTGTATTGATTCCCACAAACTTTTGTGGAGACATTTATGTCCCCCAGGCGATGAATCTTACTTAAAGGCGCTGTATGTAAGAATGTGGCCAAAATGGTTACTGCACTCACTGTGATCACTCCGAGCAGCCCTTATCGGAATTACTTACTTTTTTCCCTGATGATCTGAATAAGTCACTAAATTTGTTGCTGGTTGCTTTTTTATAAAAGTAAAGTTGCTAAGAGGGTCTGAAAAGTCATGTGACAAAGCATTGGTGTTTTGATGATATGGGAATGAGAACATGTTGCAGTGGTACTGTCTGTGTTGCTGTTAGTGCGACATGAAACATTGTGCTGTCCAAGCATATACATTCGGCTATATCTAAGACTGACCAGCCAGTCACCAGCCGTAGCCGATCGAACTGGAAATAATCATATTCCGGTCACTGATGGATCTCTCAGTACATCTTTACTAAATATCACATGCTACATACTAAAAGTTAGAACAACAAAGTACAGTATATCTTACAGAATAACGGCCTTTGCACATTTGCACACAACGAACATTTGTGTATTGTTCTATTCATTGCCAAAATTTGCGATGAGACAAAATAAAAAGACCAGTTTTCTCCTTTGCTTCTCTCCAGTAGAGTTACCTATCTACCTACCTACCTCATGGCTACATGAAGGGGCTGAACCGTCCTCCCTCTTGGTCTCTACACTTACACTCTCTCTCTGTCTGTGTGCGGACCACATCCTCTATTACATCCTCCTCCTCGCCATCATCATCCACCTGAATATTACTATATGACCTGTTGAAAATAGGCTATCTGATCCATGAGAGGATAGTGTGCAACTCGTTCCTCTGTCTCATTGTGTCCCGCCCCGACATTTTCTTCATTGGTTCTTGGTCAAACACCTCTTTAAAGACTTTTGATTGATGCAAAAAATGTAAATTAATAAACACAGAAAATCATATCTGGTACTAAAACTTTAATGATGGATGAAAGTTTTTTAGTCAGTGTGCAAATGTGATTGACACAACGTGAGGTCACAACATGGTTTTGGACTCGTGACAACTTCAGACAACAGACTGTGCTCAAATGCCTTCAGCATGGAGGCTACCAGAGAGTTACAGCAGACATAAAATAGATTCTTGGAAAAGTTTTCTATCTTTTTTGCAGGGTTGAAAAAATAAAACTGTATAAATAATTGATAAGCCTAAATATTGATTTGTTTTGGCTAAGTTGGAACTGTTTCTTACTGACTGAAATTGCTATGGGATTTCTGCAAGGTTGTTCTGGAGATGTATTTTGTAGAAAACTTCCATGAACATAAACAACTTAGAGGCGTACACAGTGGGAGGTACTGTAGAGTTGTTCAGAAGTATAAGGACTGTCGCTTTCTCAATGAGCTGGGAGTTCGTGCTTCACCGGTCACATGCAGTTCCTATAGAGACGGCACTGACTGATCTGGGTGTGTGTGTGTGAGTGAGTGTGTGCTTGGGTGTGGGCAGTGGGAGCTGGGGTGTCTGAAACGCAAATCACCTCCAGCTGTCACTGTGTTCCACTGTGGTCTGTCTCACTTACACACACACACACACACACACACACATACACTGCCAACAGGGAAGTTGGTGTTACTTTAGGATTTGTTTCTCTCCTCTCTTGCTTGTTTTCATTCATAAGTTTTCCTCATGATCTTCAAACTAAATGTCTTCAGATATATAAGTTGTTTTGTTATTATCATTCTTCTGTTAGAGATACCACTGGAGTAACATTTTGTTTATATCCATTATAATTTAAGAAGCGCATTCACTTGAAAACATGATATAGGCTCATTCCACTAATCATTCATTGTACATTACTCTCCAAAATTTGACAGCCCACTTCCTAAAGGGTAATTGTAATGCGATATAGACCCATCAGTCTGTTTTCAATAAGTGCTACTGAATATCTGATTCCACATTTAAACATGTAAAGCCCTGCAGTTTATTAGCAGGTGTTACTTGAAGCAGCCTCACTGAAAGGACACTATGACAGAGCTATTTTCTCCTCAGCACGTAATACTTTCCTAATTTTGCTTGATGGATTGACTAAAGCAGGATGTCTTCATGTGTGGTATATAAATGGCAGCGATTTCCTCCCCTCCTGCACTAGATGCCCATGATGCATCATTAACTAGAGAGGAGACTGTTGTTTGATTGAGGATATCACAACAATTAAATTGAGGTTATTTATGTGGGCTTCCACCAGCTGCTCTTAAAGAATCTTCCTGATTTAATTTAAGACCAAAAAGAGTTCAGACTTAGCTAGGGCCAGGCAACATATCAGTAGTATATCAATATTGTGATATGAGACTTGATATGAGTGTTGTCTTTTCCTGATTTTCAAGGCTCATTAAAGTGATGTTATATTATTAATTATTATTAATACTGAACTTAACAGACAGTTCATTATTGGCCTTTACCCACTTAGTCTTTATATCAACATTACTGATGATTATAAATCAAAAATCTCATTGTTTAAATATTTTGTGAAAGCACCAATAGTTAACCCTACAATATCACAACGTATCCTCATACAAAGGTTCATATGGTATCTAACAAATTAGCACCCCATAAATGGTGTTGTCAGGTCTATTTAACATTAAGTCACGTAGGACAGGTTTAGGAAAGTAAAGTTACGTAGGTTAGGTTCAGGAAAGAAGAGTTATGTAGGTCAAGTTTAGGGAAGTTAAGTTATGTAGGTTTTAGGAAAGTAAAGTTATGAAGGTTAGGTTTAGGAAAGTAACATTATGTAGGTAAGGTTTAGGAAAGTAAAGTTACGTAGGTTAGGTATAGAAAAAGAGACATGGTTGAGAGACATTACTGTACATACCTAACATTACGTAACATGTTAGGTTTAGGACATGAAACATAGTGACGATGTACCTTAAAATTTAAGTCAAAGTTCACGTGGTTTCACACAGGACACAAAGACCGGTCTCCTGAGGGAAAGTCCTGTGTTTGTTTGACCCATCCACCACCCCAAACTCCTGACTTACAAGGACTTATGCTCTTAATGATGTTTTTTGGTGAGCGGGGCTTAGCTGGTGGCAAAACAATTCTCCACAGACATGAGCTTACGCTAGCTGGCAAGTTCTGTTAGCTTGTTTTAGACAGTGGAGGAAGATGATGTGAGTGGTGCATTCAGAAATACTCACTCCAAGTGCTGGAGCACACTCTGGCACAAACTGGACCGTTCATAAATCCGGAGAGCTGTCGGAATGTACGATCGGGTTATCCAGAGCATCGCACTCTAAGAGCGGCAGAGTGCTCTGTAGGCATGCCAAGTGGAGTGAATATGTGATTAACTTAACCAGTCGTTAATTCATACAGAAATGTAATGCTCTGTTTATTCGACCAACAATGCTCTCATTTTAGTGTAGAGTGTCAGACTGAATTTACGAAAGCACTATGTCAGGTCGCTCACTCTCTGGGACTGCGAGTGCTATTTGAATAAGGAAACACTGGCCAACAGGACCAAACAGGCTGACCCGTATGCTCTCGCTCTGTGGATGGATGATTTGACAGGATTGCTGAAGGTGGGACGGCCGGCTTTATTGTTGATTACTATGCCAATCTTAGGAGGATGGCACTTGAACGATCTCCTCCAGTTTGTTTTCCTGTCAAAGTTAACGTTAACTGAAGCACTAAAAAGTTAGCGTTACGGAGAAATCCAATAATCCTCTTAATACCTCCACAATTTCTGATTTGGTGGACATGATAATGCTTAATACACACAACGTTATTCATCTCGATAACAGTAAATACTGTTTTGCTGTAACCTGATATCAAGTGTGCGCTGCACATGTGAGCATTTTTGATGATCGCCTCATTCCAGTCCTTCCATCGTATGGCATAGTTGTCTTTGTTTTTTTTTAATGGGCAGTGGTGGCTGGTATGCGATAAAACTCACGTTTTGAGCCATGACTCCTTCTATTCTGGCTCCCAATAACACAAAAAGGCGACATTGTAAGACTCCTATGTAGTCTACAGCCCTGTGTGGCGAGTCGTGTTTTGCCTCCAGCTAATTAAATGACGTCGGCCCTAAAAGGGTCTATACTATGAACTTCTTTACTCCAGTCAACGCATTCATCATGTCATCCTAGCCTTTTCGAGTTCGAGGGTTACATACGCATTACTGGCTCATGATAACATGGCTTACATACAAATTCTGGTACATTAATTTTTATAGATATAGGAACAGTGCAAGAGAACAGCTTGAATATTGATATCAAGGTATTTGGTCAAAAAGATCATGATATTGAGTTTTTCTCCATATTGCCCAGTCCTAGGTGTGGCCCAAGATCTTGTAAGAAGACATGCAGTTTATTTTAGGAACTGCAACAATACACATAGGAAGAGTCAGGACAATGGACTGAACTTGGAAAGAAAAAAGCCATTGGGCAGACGTAACAAGAGTCTGACAGATGGAACAGTCGGAAAACCATTTCACACCCAGGAGGACCACTGTCCTTCAGTGGTTGGCACAGCAGGTATAAGCACGCTGCACCCCAGATCCCACCACAGTCTATCATCATTTAAAATGATTTACTACAGTAGCAACACAAACAGAAAAGCTACAGCAGTGTGGTCAGAATCCAATTACATAGTTCACATTTACAAAAAATAAACTAAGCACGCAAATTCAAAGACTTTATGATAATTGTTGCATTAGGGCATATTTTAGAGAGCAGATGTTACGACATCACATCTTGGCTAGCCTCTGTTCAACTAGCTTCTGTAACTTTATTGGCCTTGCTGAGAAAATTAGGCATGTCCCTGGGGTTTACTTTACATGCTTTAAGAAAAAGCATCCAAAACATCACTTGCAATAATAAATTCAAACCTTTGTGATTTTAACTGGGTTAAAACTACAGCTCCCATGAAAATTTAAAGTCAAATCTAAAGTCATTTCATTTCTTCCAATGTTTTGTGTTCTCTGCTGTCTGAAACATAGTACAGCATTGAGTCCTCTCTGTCCTGCAGTTATTACAGACATGTTAGTAACCCCGACCCCTCGACTCACTCATGGACTCACCTCTTGTCGAAAAGTGACTTTGGGAAGTAGTGTTTGTTAAAGGCCGACAAAAACATAAATAATAAACAATGATATTAATATTCCAAGACTGGATTTTTAGTTATTAATGTTGTTTCACAAGTCAGTGACCTTTTGACTTAGTGCTGCGTTGTTTGCGAACATTTCATTCAAAATAATGAATCTTTTGGGTAAAGGAACTGAGCTGAATTACTTCCTGAAATGATCTATCAGTCATTTGCAAGCAACTTAATAATTAGATGTCATGAAAACGCTCATGCTGAAGGGTTGGACTTCAGCTTTCAGTTTGCAAACAGTATCTTTATCCCACTAAATTCTCTGTGCTCACTTCACTAGTTAGTAAGCTGACCTGAACGTTAAGCTGTGTTTAAGTTCAGTGAGTGGGAATAAATGCAGTTGGTGTCCTAGTAATCACTGAACAATTCTTTGAACAACTCCTATGAACAAATCTGTTGTAATGAACATATTCTAGTGATTCAGTGCACTGAAAAGAGCTGCTTTGCTCATCTGTGTTTTTGTTTTGTTTTCTTACTTCTGGAACAGAACCTGGTTTTGGGTGATTTCAGTCCTCTATACAGTTGTCCTTTCAGTGGGCAGCTGCTGACAGCTGATGAGCACTGTGTCATGCCCATGTGACTTTCACCACTCTTACTATGTCCTAGAAAAACACACATTCACTGTAGCAGCTGACTTAGGCCACTGGTTCTTATTCTTGCAATGAGTTTTCTGTGTCTCTGTGTGTGTGTGTGTGTGTGTGTGTGTGTGTGTGTGAATCTGACTATCTCTGTTACACTATGTGGTTGTATTGTCTGTAGTGGGTGGAAGTACAACACTGTCCCTTTGAAGAACTTGGAAGAACATTTTGTTTATAAAAATCCCAGTTCCTGTGGACACACACACACACACACACACACACACACACACACACACCTCTCTCTTTCTCAGTCTTACAAGGCAGTACATCTTAATTTCCTCCGAGACCCGTAGCATGAATATGGCAGTCACAGAAAGTGCTTCTGTCATCAATAATAAAACACTGCCTCCTCTCTAATGAACTCAAATTACAGTGTTGATATGACCCTCATGATGATTGTTACCCCATCCTAAAATGTCTAATGATGCTCCAAATTCCTCAATATTCATTTTCAATTCATTTTGATCAGTGAAGTGCTTCAAGTAAAGGGTTGTACTTTAGTACGGCCTCTCCTGGCAGCAGTTTCAAGGGACTGTGGGACATAAATATCAGTCAGATCCACACGAGAACTAATCTGTGACGAAAGATTTATGATCATGTGTAAGCAGGGTGACAAAGAGGTCAAGACGGAGGAGAAGAGTAGACGGTAAACAGACAGAAAACAGAGGTTAGGACACTTTCTTATTGTTGGTTTGTTTAAGGTAATGATGGTTCTCCTCTTTTGTCTGTCTGGTTTCCTCTGAACCGTCTAATGATTTTCTGTCAATTCCTATAGAAGTGATAGAGGGCTCAATGTGTCTCTTTTGAGCACATGCACCGAACATGTGACCTTGTGTGTGTGACACAGAGAGAGCGTGAGACAGCTCCTCTGCCAATGTACCTTCTGTGTCCTTTCTGTGTGTGTGTGTGTGTGTGTGTAATAGTGCAGTCATGCTGCAGTATATCAGTGTAGCCTCTCTAATCTCTCCCCTCCAGCGTTACCACTGCTGCTTCTGGACAGCTTCACTCCACACCACTGTGACAAACCAACACATCTATACAGATAGGTTTAGCTAATATTGCTGCTGGTTCTTGTGTTGATATTTAGTATCTAAAAAAGTAAAGTTGTCATTATTATTTTTAGTTACATTCCTCAAGGCTAGTCTCAATAATTGTCTGTGAAACATTCAAAAACACCCTGAAGTGTACAATGATACAGTAAAAGCACAGTTAAAGATAGAAGATTTCCATATTGCTTCTGACGAAATACTCATCAAACATAACCATGACAGTTACATGCAAATAAAAGGCTGATAAATCATTAGTGTGTAAGTAGAGGTTAAACAGCCTACTGTAATATGTTTCAGTGTTGTGCTGTTGATGATTTTGTAAGAGGAGGTGTCAGTGTTGACCTTAAGTGACCTTGCCGGCTCCAGCTCTCCTGGACTCAGAGCTAAAAACAAAATAGTTTTGGCATCAGTACGTCTGGGACTTTTTTAAGACTTGACAATTGTCACATGCTCAAACTAATCAAGCCGTTAGTTGTGTCATAATCTACATATACAATGATGAGAAAACTATTGCATGAAATTAATTTAACATTATTTGGTAAGTGACAAATGTTTGGCAAGAAAGGTTCGAGGGGTATTTTAGCATTTGTCAGAAAACCTGTTTCAAATTATTGGTGGACGCAAATAAGTTCAGACTTGGCTACTAGCTGTCTTATACATATATATAAAGTGTGCATTTTACAAAAAAAAATAAATAAATTAAAAAAAACGTGATTGCTCTCCCAATGGAACAGTAATCTAATGAATGTTATGTATGGATTTGGTAAATGGACTGCACTTGTATGGCGCCTTTTTAGTCTTCCAATCACTCAAAGCGCTTTTACACTACATGTCACTCACCCATTCACAGACACATTAATATACTGGTGGCCAAGGTTTCCATACAAGCTGCGATGTGTTACTCATTTAACCATTCACACGCACTCACACGCAATTTGATGTTCAGTGTTTTGGCCAAAGATACTTTGACATGCACACTGGAGGATCTGGGGACTGAAGCGCAGATCATCCAATCAGGGGACAACTTTCTCTACCTCTTGAGCCACAGCTGCTGTATATATGAGGTTTTAATAGAAACAAAATGTAACTGGGGAAAAATAAAACAGAAAATATATTTGCACAATGTATCCTTATGTGTTCTTATCCTTGTATGGTATCTTACGAAAATGTAAATACAACAATTCATATGATATTTAATGAACAAGCACGCCCCCCCCCCCACACAAATGGTGTTGTAATGTTGTATACTTATCCTAGTACATACTTAGTTACATACTTATCCTAAAGTTATGTAGGTTAGGTTTAGGAAAGGAAACATGTGGCATTGTCACCTTACTAATTAACGTAAAGTTAGGAAAGTAAAATTACTTAGGTTAGGTTTAGGAAAGTAAAGTTACGTAGGTCAGGTTTAAGAAACATGCTTGGGCAATATCACGTTATGTACTTAACATAAAGCTACATATAAAGTTTCATAGATTAAGTTTAGGAAAGAAAACATGGTTGAGCGTTGTCACATTATGTAACATAAAGTTATGAAAGTTAGGTTTTGGCAAGTAAAGTTACGTAGGTTAGGTTTAGCCAAAGAAGCATGCTTTGACGTCATCACGTTATGTACTTAACGTAATGTAATGTTACATACTTATTGTAAAGTTACATAGGTTAGGTTTAGGAAAGGAAACATGGTTGGGCGTTGTCACATTACGTATGTAACGTAAAATTATTAAAGTTAGGTTTAGCCAAAGAAGCATGCTTTGACATCATCAGGTAATGTACTTAACATAATGTTCCATACTTATCATAAAGTTACGTAGGTTAGGTTTAGGAAAGGAAGGTAGGAAGGTAATGTGCGTTGTCACATTACGCATGTAATGTAAAGTTATGAAAGTTGGGTTTAGGCAAGTAAAATTACTTAGGTTAGGTTTAGGAAAAGATACATGGTGATGACGTGCCTTAAAATAACTCAAAGTTTACTTGTTTTCACTTGGCTCCCAACACTGGCCCTGATTTTGTTTGATCCGTCCACCCCCCCAACCTGACTAGTCTTGCTCTTTATCCAACTTACTTCTTTACTTCTGTCAGCGCATTGGACACAACCTTCACAATGATTGCAACCTTCACAATTAATTGTGTTATAAACAATTTACTGGCCCATGATTACGCAGGTTATATACAAATTCTGGTGTATTAGGCTACTTTTTTGTCAGCATATGTACAAACAGTACATGAGAACAGCCTGATTTGCACAACATGTTTATGTTCTTACGGTTTTCTGATAGTGATAAACAACCTAAAACAGAGTTACTTGCTACATCTCTGTAGTTGCAGGGAATTTGGTAAAGGTCCATGAGGCCATGTAAGAATTACATTTTTTTGCTGATGAGTAAAATTCTTCCACCTGACTGAGATGATTTTTATGGTCACACCTCTGATTTAATCATCCCAACAATAAAAACAGAAGCACCTCTATCATATCAGAGATGGACTGTGTTTATGGACCATATCAGATCTGTAGTAAAAACCAATATCAGCTCAATATCACGCTCTGCTCCCACTAACATGGCATGAAAAGTGTCAAGATTCTCTGTGTGATCTCCCATCACCCTTACCTCCTCACCCTCTCTCCCTCTCCTCATATTTACTGAAAGGTGACTCCTCTACCTCCCTCCCTCCCTTCATGACACACACTCTTATATTTGTATTTCCTACCCTTGCGCGCACACACTCTGACATTCACACATTTCAAACACTCTCTCTTCTTCAAAGACGCCACTTTCTCTATCTGACACCACTAATGATCTAAATACCAAGCACACACATGCACATATGCGCACACACACAATCTACTGTGTGTGTTCTTGGTCGATGGTGTTCCAATGAAGCGTTTCTTTGGGCTGGTGCTGGAGCGGCTGGTATTTGTGTCTAAGAACCTCAAACTGAGTCAATGCAGGAAACAGAAGAAGAAGAAGAAGAAGAAGCTAAGAGCCAAGAAAACCAAACCATCGGTGAGTGACAGACAGCTTCACTTTATTTTGACTCAGACACATTTATTCATATCACTGAAGACTGGTACTTGCTTCAGTTTGGGTTTAGTTTTCTTCCTATTGACACACCCTACCTCCAAACAAATTAACACACTGCGTTGAAATGTCTTGGAGTAACTAATAAAATGAATGTTTATGTGTTAATTTTGCAGCAGACACACGAACAGAAAAGACAAGACTGTTTGTCACTCTTGCCTCTGACTATCTCCTTCTCCCTCTCTAATGCCTAAAATAGCCAGAGTCACTACATTCCGACGTTTAGGAACCACAACTCAATCTGTCTGTGTGTGTGTTATTTTTTGTGAGTCCCAGTTGCTGATAGAAAGGCATTGGCCTCATTGTGAGTTTATTACGTTCAAATTGACAATTTGGGCTGCCCCCAACTAAGAATTTTCCCAGTCAACCAATAGTCATTTAGGGCCATTAGTCGACTGGTCTAATTTATGACATTAATTTAGTTGTTCAAATGATTTTGTGCGGGCCATCACAATGGTTTACATTCAAGATCTGAGAAAGAAAAGTATAAGTAACATTGTTAACACTGTGCTACAGAGAAATACAGAATCGTACTAATGAACCTTCATTAATGGGGAACTGCGCATTGGTCCGACAGCACATTGGTCCGACATCCCATTGTTCTGACCATATTAAACCTATTGTTCCGAAGTCCGTTCCGAAATCATCATGATGCCCTGTGGTTAAGGTCTGGTTAGGTTTAGGCACAAAAACCACTTGGTTAGGGTCAGGAAAAGATCATAGTGTGGGTTAAAATGAAAAAGAAAGTGACAACCACATAAGCCGTGAGCCTGCTCCGCCTCAAGCCATTCCCAGCTGACCCAAAGCCAGTTGCGGCACACCATCAAAGCAGAAATACGTCCGCCGGGAGCCGTTCAGCACCGCGGACCATCGGACTAATGGGATGTCGGACCAATGGGCTGTCGGACCAATGACATGGACCCCATTAATATAGACCTATATTTTATCTACAAGTGCACGTCACACACTGAGCGAGCTGCCTGTTAATGACGTTGTTGGCAAAGCAGTAATGATTGTGCTAAGTGGCATGTTTACATATCACCTTGGGTTCGTCCTTCACCTTCTTAAAATGATCCCACAATTTGGATTTCCTACCCGACATGTTATTAACTCTCCTTTGTAATAACAGCACGTACCAACCCTGTAAATTAATGTGGCTCTTGTCTGACTGCTGAGCATGGCCACTTCCTGTGTCTGTCCTTTCAAATAAAATTCCCACATGGTACAGTTATATAGTTACTGATTTATTTTGACAAGGTGCAGCTCCTAATAGAGTTTCACATTTGTTTGTTTTTTCTGCAACTAAGCAAGCGATGAAATCTTGCCGACTAATGACCTTTCTGGTTGACTAACATTTCGTTGACTATTAGGGGGCAGCCTTATTGACAATGATCATAACTTTAATGCACTTGTAACTTCATTTTGTATTTTACAAATATTCTTAGATCACTATTATATATGTTCTGTGATGTTAACTCAGAGCTACAGTTGGTTACTTTTAAAAAATGTAACTTTTTGTGAAACTTTCACTGTAACCACACAGTAGTACATATTCATAATTATTATTTATGAAGTATATTTTCTGTCTCTTTGTACCCTTCATTTATGTGGTGTAGGAATAATCATAAAAATTTTCCCAACTGGGAAAATTCATGTGAACACCCCCTCAAATCAGAGCAACAACTCAGAAAGTTAATTTATTGCATGTCAATTTTTTGCTCACATGTAATAATAATATAATAGGTTGTCACTGTTAGTTACTGTGGAGCACCCTTAATTAGTTACAAAAGTTATTCATTAGCAGTAGTCAGATAAAGGAATATTTTTGTAGTTTTTTGTAGTTTAGATGTACCGGTGCAGCAACAAGTCTGGGACAAAATCACTGTTGTTTAAATGCTCTGAGCAATAAAATACAACACATCCTCTTTGTAGTGCCTACATTGTTTCCACATTATGACTTAAAGCTCATGAACATGCCAAATTCAATCAATCACTCAATCACTTTTATTTATAAAGCCCAATATCACAAATCACAATTTGCCTCAGGGGGCTTTACAGCATATGACATCCCTCTGTCCTTTGGACCCTCACAGCAGATAAGGAAAAACTCCCCCAAAAAAGACCTTTAACAGGGAAAAAAAATGTAATCAGAAGAATGACTTCCCAGTGTGGGAAACGGGACCATCCAAGGACCACATGAATGCAGCAGTAGTGCTTTAATGACATTACCATACATGAGTGAACTAATCAGAGGAGAGGTGTCTCTACCCCAGTTGTCAATCACTGCTCCTGACTTGCAGTAAAACTATCAAACTAGGCAGCGCTGATGAAATATGAATCAAGATTATTTTGCTGCATTGCTGTAAAATTAGGACGTTTTTGACCTAGCCATCATTTTGGAAACAGTCAAGCCAAAAAACTAAACAACACTCACCGACTGGAGCAGCCTTCTCATTTTACAGCTAAACAGTACACTAAAATATGTTTCTATGAACATTTGAAATGAGAAATAGGTAATGCAGTAAAAATCTTTATTCATATTTGATCAGCACTGCCTAGTCTGACAGCAGTTCAAGAGCAGTGATTGACATGATTGACAGCTGCGTTAAAGACTCCTCAGCTCTGATTGGTTGTTCTCCATGAGCTGCAGTAGATTCTAGCAAGAATCCGATTTTTTGTCACAGACTATCTGTCTCTTGTACTACTATGTGGATGTAGTGACAGTTTCAGCAAATGTGACGAAAAATTATTTTTGTATAGATTTTTATGCATTGATATGGAAATGTTTCATCTTTTTATAGGTAGTTTTACAGACACAGTGAAATACATATTTGCTGGTAGAGTAGCCATTTAACAGCAATATAAAGTTTGATGCTGTGGTAAACCTGGCCTGCTTTTGACCTTTATATCTAGTCTATCTATAGAGGGTGATATACTGTAATGTACACTGTAGTGCACATATTGAAAGTCCACAGTGGGTGTAAACAGCAGATTAGGTTTCTAAAATGAATAAGAATGAATTCCATTTAGCTTCTTCAGTGTCAGGCATTTTATTGACCTACTGTCACAGTAGGTGTGCTTTCATTCGCGTATTTATGTTTCCGTCTAAAAAAAAGAAAGAAAGAAAACCTGAGTGGAAATGGCAAAAATTTGAAAAATATTGAAATATCACAAAAAATGTTTTCAAACTTGTATAAATAGTGTTGGCTTCTATTTTCTATCAGTTTATTACTATCAGAGAATAATAGTTTGGAAGAGGAGATGCAATTTGTGCTTAAGTCCTTTAATGATTGCTAATACTTGGAAATAGTATAGTAATAAATCAGGATTCTAAAAGCAGTGTATTTTAGACATCTGCACACACACACACACACACACACACACACACACACACATTTAAAGAAGAAAATGTCAACTGCAGGGGCGCGGAAACTAGAAACCAGGGCTCCTGTTGTCCACATGCTGAAATGTCCTTGAGAAACATAGTCAATGCTCCCAATAACCAGGGCACTGCCCTGCATGGTCTGCTGCTATTGATGTATGAGTGTGTGTGTGTGTGTGTGTGTGTGTGTGTGTGTGTGTGTGTGTGTGTGTGTGTGTGTGAGAATGAGAGGCGAAATGTCATGTGCTTTTGATAAAGGTCTGTGTGAATGCAGTCCAGTGAAATGAAAACTATCAGAGGGTGGCCAGTTCTGTGATCTCAGGCCTGAAGCTTTTCTCCCTGCTATTGATGCAGTTCTGTTCCAGAGAATAAACCACAGTAGGAGGAGTGCTTTTAATTTAGTTCTTTTGAGATTTCCAGAATTTGATGCAGGATAGTACCAGAAATGTGTAGAATAGTGTTTGTTTTGCTCTCAGTTAATCATACGCAATATGTTTAACACAGGGTTTGGTAGATCAACATAGGTTGTTGGTCACTAAAATGAGGGTTTCCAATTAATGCTGGGGTCGACAGAAAACTGGAAAAGGAAAGAAAAAAACTGGCAGAAAATGAAAATACACTCTTCTCCAGCAGCTCTCCCCTCTCTGTCCTAAGCCCCTCCCACCAGACAACCATGGGTGCACACATTTCATATTGTCACACAGTGCTTCCCATACATTCATTTATTTAATCTTATATAATTGTAGAGTTTGCAGACACTTGCAAGGCAAAGAGGCGCTCTTTTTTTATCAGACCAAAATGAAAAAAGAATTAGCTAGCGACCACCTGCTCCCTCTTCCTCACTCCCCTGGGCACTAGCTTGGCACAGAACTTCAGGTGGTGGCTTTAGTGCCTGAAATTCATCTAGCGCAAACACCCCAGCGCTCAGTGACACAGCGGGCTGGTGGCCAGCAACACCGCCGAGTCTAACCTGTGTAACAGCAGCAACAAAAAGTTTGCTGATCCAGCGGGGAGTCGGGGCTGTCCGGTTCTGGGGTTTGTGCTGGCTGGACTCAGGTTGCTGCGGCCACTAACTTGGGGTCTGACTCTGGAACTGCCGCCTGCTGGTCTCCTGGCGAGGTGGTTTGTTGCCGCAGGAAGTGAGGCGGAGGACACACTGTGATTTGATGCTCTAACATTAGCAACATAAATGTAAACTTGGAGCTCCAGGTGTGAGCCTCTGGTTCCAGTTAGCACAAGGCTAAACTATTAGCAACATTTTGTCAACACACTTTGCCGATATTCCCACGTGTTTCTAGACTTTCTTCTTTGATCAGTTTGTTTTCCTTTTTTGGGTTGCTTTGCTATGTAGGCAGTTGTTGGCGACTTTCTCTGCAGAATTCTCTGTCATTGAATCAGGCTTTCACCATCTCAAGGGACATGCATGCACATCTGCATTTGTAGAACAGCCAATAGGAACGCCCTCTCTCTGAAATGACCTGTGATTGGCCAAAGTCTCCCGTCACGGGCTAGATTTTCTAAAGCATAAAATCAGAGCTAAGAGGAACAGAAGTCTAGTTTTCTTTCAGTCCACTTGAATTACAGCATGCTCAAGGTTTATTTATGGGATTTTTGCCCAGTGACGCCAAAATAAAACTTCCTAGCCCAGCTGTAAGTGAAAATGAAGAGTGTTACTTTGTGCTTGTTTTTCTTAAGAGAGAACAAAATAAAAGTTCATTAGGAAATAACAAATAATTTCTTTATGTTTTGAATTATCTGAATATTTTTCATGCACCTCACTTTCCTCCCTTAATAGTTATACATTTACCCATTATTTTGTCATTAATTCTAAAAGACCAACTGATACTGTCTGAACCTACTACTACTACTGGACCCCTGTGACGATACCCCAGCTATTAAGACGTTTAGCGAAACTGCGGAGACTCTGCATGCTTGATCAGGGTCTCAACTATGCCAAATGAGTGTGTGTGTTGCATTGTCAATATTTTTGATAGTGTTTTCAGGGAATTATGAGTATCTTGTTGATATCTGCCTCAAATGAGAAAACCACTTGGAATGATTTGATTATATGAAACAGCCTTTGATCTCTGCCACCAGCCCTTTAGTGTTACAAATGCTATTTTCTACCATGTAGAACAGAAACATTACAGCCCTCATGAGGCCACGATTAGCCTACTTTAATTGATTTACGGACTAGTAAAACCCCTGCTGTGTCTGCAGGGTTTGCATGCCTGTTTTTATATGGGTGTTTGTGTGTGTCTAATCCAAGCTTTAGAGAATGTGTCCCTGCTCAGTCTGTCTGCATGCAACCACAGATTACTTTACATGATCTGGGACAGGTGTAGAGAATACTGTGGATTAGTGTACAGTATATATTTTAAGTGCGTGTCTGCCTTTGTGTGTGGACAGAGGACAATTTAATGTGCGTGTTTGTCTGTGTGTGTGTGTGTGTGGGTGTGGGTGTGGGTGTGTGTATGTGTGTGTGTGTGTGTGTGAGAGAGAGAGAGAGAGAGGGGGGGGGGAGAAAAGGCAGCATTGAGATTAAAAGTGTATCTGTATCTGTGTGTGTGCCTCAGTGTGCCTGCGTGTTCCTATCCCAGATTACCCTAAATTTATCTTTCAACTGTTGACTGACTATCTGCCATGACATCACCAGTGACATTGGCAGTGACATCACTGGCGATAACACAGGATGTCCTTTTCTGATTGCTATTTTAATCTTTTGGGCTGCAGAATTCGGAGGATTTGATAACAAAATGATTCCAGAGGGGATCATTGCTACCAGGCTGATACTTTGAAGTTATCTGTCGCTTTTTCAGATATGCTAACCATTAGAGACCTGCCATAGACCCATTTTTCTCTTTATTAGGGGGGTACAGGAGCTCTTTAGGGGAAATAGCAGGTCAAGAGTAAACGCCACATAGAAGTGGAGAAGTGGTGTACATTCAGGGCGTTCTCACTCCCAACAGTCGCCCCAGTTTCTGATTATAATGGACCGAGGCACCCTTTGGTGTTTGTATGAGACGCACTGTGCAGTGTCATTATTTGATGCTCTGAGCAACTGAAATGCAAGCAAGAAAGTCTGTGTAGAGTGGGACGGACTAGATAGTGGATAAATCAATCAAGCACAGGACTTACACCCAGGAGACTGGTGTTCACTTCCCATGTAAAACTTAAAGTCAAAGTAAAAGTCATGTTTGTCCCGTGACATACCAAACTTTACATTAGTAACAAATGTCCTTATTTTAGGCCAAAACATGGTCTTTTTTCTAAACCTAGCCACATACTTTTGTTGCCTAACCCGTAAAACAAAGTAAATCTACATTGGTTTGAGTTTATTTTGTCTGTATGCATGTAACGAGTGAAAAGTGAGACACTTTCCTTGAGCATCCAAAACTGACGCTGAAGTGGTACTAGAGCATCACAGTTTGATGCATAGGGCAACAAACGAAGCGTTGATATTTCAACAGTTGGGAATGAGAATGTGATGAAACATCATCTGAAAGCTAGGAACCTGAAGATTAATTTGAGACACAGCTCAGCATATTTTATCAAACATATTGTTTGGTTAGGCGCTGATCAAACTTGTAAAGTTTAGAGTGTATAAAGGTTTAGAATTATGATGGAAGTATATGTTGACCATTGCAGCAATTTATGGGCTGGTAACATTTGTTATACAGATTTTGTGCAGAATTTAATATTTTTTGACCACTTGAAAATTGATTAAAATGGTCAAGAATCAAGGACTTAATGGGAGCATTTCTGTTCTGGAATATGCTGAGGAACCCCCTTATTGTCGATATACCTATGAAAGCCAAACATCCTTTAAATGACTGGGGTCTCTTGTTTTGTGCTTGTGAAGTTTCATGAGGCTGTGATTATTCTGGAGGTCACAATACGTCATTTTATACATTGAGGTCAAGGTTAATAAATGGTCCCCCGACAATTAAATGGCTAGTATAGAGGCAAACATCATCACACACAAATAAAACTGGGTTCATTGAATCTAAAAGTCTTAGCTTTCCAGTCATACCCAATTTATGCAATTCCAAGACTTTCTGGGGACCCTGGTACGCAGAAATATCCAAGTACACTATTTTAAGAATGGATGAAAGTAATACATTTTTTCTGCATGCAAAAAACTCTACGGTTATTGCCCAAAACTGCATGGGACTAGCATAAACTAGGTGTATCTGTAGAGAGGAGAACCATGAGTACCAACAGAGCCCATTTTCATTCAGATATCTTAAGGTGAGAGGTCAAGGGACCCCTGTAAAAATGGCCATGTCAGTCTTTCCCTTGCCAAAATTGAGCCTAACTTTGGAGCAATACCACAAGCTAGCATGACACATTTGGTACCAACGGATGCCTTACATTGATGGTCTCTCGGATTTAAAAATGATAAACCAATCCAAAACTTTATAGTAATAATATTGGCAATATACTATACTTCTACTTCGATCTATTAGTCTAAACTAAATAAAGAATTGGATAAACTTCATTTCTGAAAGTTTTCGACTAAATATGGTGAGATAAAATTAATTACATTTTGATTTTATTAAAATTAGACCAGGTTAAACCTTTGTCTTGAGCCCAGAGGGAATTGTTTGTCTGTATGCAAGCAGTTATTGATAGGTAATTAAAGCTGTGATCAATGTGTTGTCAAGTCAGATGGATTGCTGTATCCTGTTACAAGTTGCTGTTATCAGTGGCTGCTGACACATAGTCTGCTTCATTTCCGTTCCCAGAGACCTCAGTGGCAGTGGCCTTCATATCACTTGACATTAACATATGTTGTATCTTGATGTTTTGATGATTTAATCAGATTAAAGTCACATCTGCAGCTCAGGTTGTTATGTTGCCTTTCAGGCCAAGTTGCCTTAAACCTCCTGGATGTAAATGGGCTGTTCCTGATTGGATTTAATGCAGATTGTCTTGATCTATGTGCATTGGAGACACTTTGCAGTCACATTCTGTATGTTAATGTACCTTCAGCTGCCTGCAGAGGTGGTTTATTTAAGCCAATCTTCACTGTCTTTGTGTTTTCAGCTGGATTTTCCACTTTAATGTGAATGTGCACCTTGCCGAAGCAGAAGAGGCATGACAGGCGTGACATGTAACACGACAGTGTCTGCCTCTAGTGTGACATATACATACATACATGATGGCAGCGCTTTATAAACAATAACAATGGCATTAACATGGTGATAACAATCATTTACCATCCCTATTATATGGTGGCTGATCTCATCCTCTGCTCTGAGGGTAAGGAGCTCCCTGACGTTTTTTGGCTGCTCATCTTTTTCTTTGAGTTAGCTGATAACTGCTATCAGCTACTTTTTATATCTCCCACAGTGGGTTGCAAGTATAACATGTCAAAACATCACACCCGTGCCACCCATCATCCCACTCTGCCAGCTGTCCCTTTTTTCATGTTTGTTTCTATGGTTTTAGGTGATCCTGACAGTTTACCTCAATGACACCCAGCAGATGCTAACTGAGGTCCCAGTTACTCCGGCAACCAGAGTGATTGACGTGGTCGAATATTGCAAAGAAGCTGGCGAGGGGGAGTGTCACCTGGCTGAAGTATGGAATGGGCATGGTGAGTCCATCCATCCATCCATCCATCCATCCATCCATCCATCCACCCACATATATGAGATTATATATAAAATTATAATAGACATTGTGAACATATTTATAACAAAGCTACAGTTGGTAGCTTCTATGAAAATAACTCATATTTGCTGAAACTCTCACTACATCCACTCAGTACCACATAAGACAGATAATATATGAAAAAAATCATGTCCCTCCTCCTGCTCATAGTGTTTCTAATAGCATTTGCTAGAATTCACTGCAGCTAAATGAAAACAACCAATCAGAGCTGAGGAGTCTCGAACGCAGTTGTTCATCATGTCAATCACTGCTCTTTAACTGTGATCAAACTGTCAAATAAGGCAGCACTGATCAAATATGGATTAACATGCTGTTACTGCATTGCCTATTTCTCACCTCAGATGTTGTCAGAAACATATTTTAGTGCACTGTTCAGCTGTTAAATGAGAATGTTTGTGCCCTGGTCACCATAATGGAAACAGTCAAGCCAAAACAAAGCATCAGCCCCTGGAGTAAACTGTCTCATTTTATAGCTGATTGGTTGTTTCAATTCATGTGCTGTGGATTCTAGCAATTGCCATCAGATGCACTACAGGAACGGAGAGGAACGTGAGTTTTTTTTTAATTTTTTATTTTTGTTTTTTATCAATAAAAGTTACAAACTGCAGCTTTAAAACAGGAGGAATGATAAAAGACGACAAGAATAATCGAGAAAGGTAAAATAAAATCAGCAGTAAGTGTCCATCCATGCAGATGATAAACTCTTGTAAATGACATGGTTTTCCATTAGCATCCACCTCGAAGCATCAACTTGCTGCAGCATGTGAGCTCAACTGGAGCATTAACATATCGGTCTATGCACACAAGTCACCAACAGACTGCTAGGTGATAATAAGAAGAGATAAACTGACATGACTCCAAATTAATTTTTAACACACAGTGAAAGGTATTGGGAATTACTATTTTGGGAGTCTGTCATAATGTATCTACATATTCCTCTTTTTTGGGTTTAAAATAGTGAAGCATTAACCCACTAAAGCTCCATTAACACAATATAATACCAATAACTCATCACTCATCACCATGACCACTACTAATATAATTACTATTGACAGTCTTTTAGTGCATTAGAGTATTCACATGATTATAATCTGGAATTATATGGCAGGATAATCACAGGCCAAGATCGTTTGCTTTGAAGCTGATTGTAAACACAGTCAGACCTGTATCACTGCTACACCTTGTGAAATCAATAGAGCTAAGTGCCCTCTGTATACTGTCGGCCATTGTAAACTTGAATAGACCAGTCCATCACATGCACACACTGAGAGCCACTGTATCCATTAAAGTGTGGCCTACATTCATTCAATCATAGCTGTCGAAGTAGGATGCACATAACAACACAGTGTGTTAATGTAGCACTGTGGTGTGACTGAGCGGTCAGACGGGCTATAAATGGCTCCAATACTGCACTGTTTCTCAGAGGTTGACGCTGTGAAGCAGTACATAATAGATGGTGGTATAAATTGTGTTACTGTGTGATGAGAGGCCATGCCTCAAGGCCACAACTGGCCTCACGACTGGTGTGTGTGTGTGAGTGCTAAGCCATTGTCTACGTGTGTATTGTTAGCTATGGATTGATGTATTTTGCTGTGAGCATATTGCTGCTGGGTTTCTACAAAACACAGATATAAATGAACTTTTACTTCTTTTCAAATTGTCTGCTTTAACTACACAAATATGTAAATATTCACAGAGATGATTGAAGAGTTTGAGCTATAGATAAAAATATCAATAATAAACACAATCTTGTGCCAGTCAAAGTGTCTGCCATTAAAGGCCATTTTTTGTGGGATCGTTTAACCCTTTGTTTACATTGTTTATCATGGAGTAAGGCTTTAAAAATATAGAAAAACAACATAAAGTTCTGTGGTGTGTAATGAACCACTTAACGTCCAGTTTCCTTTAAAATTTCATCTTTAAAAGCATAATATGTCATTTCTGCTGTTAGGGGACTGTCAATCACAACATTAACAAAAGTCAGACTTTGATGATGTCATGACGTATCGTGGGATCATGGGAGCTGTTGCCTTTGTTGTTAAATAACCGCCATTGCTGATGGCAAACTATCTGATGTCACTCAGGCAGAAATCATGTTCACAGTTGCCACGGTACAAGATTTTCATAATAGATAATGGTCTCAGAAATTATTTAAAGAATTATTATTATCAGTCAGAATGACCCTTAAATGAATGAAAACAGAAGGGTTATCTTTGGTTGAACAAACATTTTATTATTATATATATATACTGAAACAATTTTTTCAACTGAAGTGTGTGTAAAAAGTCTCTGTTTTGAAAATAACTAAAATATAGTTGAGATTCTCCATCCAGTTGCATTTATTTTCAATATCGTAGATTAGCCAATGGATACAGCACGATGATCGTCAGTTTTACAGTATATCACCGTATACCTTAAAACCTTTATATCGCTGCAACCCTAGTTCATGGATGGATAAGTTGATATGTTGAAGTTGTATTCAAGTTACGTGAATAAAAATAACTAAACTTTTATTTAATTCTTATGAAAGTTATGCAAGTAATGTGAGTAGGTCTGTCACTGATATGATGATATGCTGTTCCACAAATAATTGCAGTAATAATATTAGTGTTATAACCATTTTATGCTACTGATATAATGACACTATAATAGCATATTTGAACAAGCACATGCTTTCAAAGAGTAATGGACTTTTAATTCTTAAGAATACTTAGACATTGGAATGTAATGCGAAATCAGTTGTGGGGTAGCTCAGCACTGTTATCCATGGTCAAAACAATCAATACTAAGAATAACTTTTTGAGCATGTTGTTGTAACATCGCAACTTTCCTGCACACATTGGCCTGGTGGCTGGCATGAGCCACTTGTCATAGTAGCACATTGTAATCAGCGAAATCAGTATTGAAAGATATAGAAACAGACTGGGTAACGTGATGTTAACTGTATGGGCTGTCACTGTTAAGAATATGTTTTCTCCTACAGTAAAAACGTCTGTTGTGGTAGCTACTGTGTGAGTTTTGTGTGAGATACACACCTGTGATTGGTGGAGATTTTAGGAGGGAGGGTTGCTATTCCTGCAAGTTTGAGTTTGTATGTGTGTAGCTTAGGAGCGGGAGTTGTTGAAGTAGCTGCTAATGCAGAGAACACCTTGTAAGGCAGACAGATTTGTTGTTTTTGTGTTGGCTTTTGCTATATTACTATTATTGAGTAAAATTCTGTGACATTGTACAGTTAACAGTGACGCATCATCCAGCGTTTCCTGTGTTTCCCCACAAGTTAGAGCAACTCAAGGGGTCTCTATTGACTTGTGACCGATTAAAAGGCACTGTTTCTTGAATAAAATCACAGATTTGTCTTAGTTTGTACATTGTTGGAAACATTTGTGATAATGTCAGTACACAACTGACTTACACACATTTTCATGAAATTCAACTCAATATATTTAGCATATTTTATAACTTTTGCATATTAAGTTTAAAATACGATACGCATCTGTGAGTTTGAACAATGTTTGGCTGCATGGAATGAGTTTGTAAAATAACATCAAATCATCCAAAGGCAAGTAATAATAACAATGATAATGATAATTTAAAGAACTTTACATGAAAGCAAAAATTCATCTGATTCTGAGGTTCTTCAGACAGTGTACTTGTCAATGGGAAATGAAAAAATATGTTGTTAAATGTATGTCTTTGGATAATTCACAGTAAGACACAATCTGTAAAGGTTTGGCTGACATTTTCTCCCCCTCTGTCTCTTCTCAGAGCGTGTTCTCCCTCAGGAGGTGTTATTGTTGGATCTTCTCCAGCAGTGGGGAGCCAGGAGGCCGGAGGTCAGCTTCTACCTCAGACACTGCCCCTCCTGGACACAAGGTACAGCAAAACAAACACACTTCAGGTTGATTCCAACCCAAACTTCTTGTATTAATATAATAACTGACTGACAAGATTAGCTTTCAGATAGATTTTTCCTCTCAGTATTGAGCAACATTCACTCTCCCGTGTGTGAAACTTACAGACACAGAGAGCCAGTGGTGTGTGTGAGGTTGAGAGGTGAGGTCAGTAATTAGCCAGATAAGATGATTAGTGTTACATAACATGAACAGGGTAAATCTGTAGGGGAGGGGGCAGAGATGAGGGCAGGAAAGTGTTTGGTCTGCTGCAGAAATGTCAGTTGATATTCTGCCAAAATAGCTGTTTGAATTGCTCATGCTTTGGTCAACATGTAAAATACACCAGTTCACAATAGATTCAGCATTATAATTAAACCAAAATGGCCATGGTGGGTGGTTTTCGTTAAAACTTATTCAGCACAAAAGAATGAATAAATGACTGCTGGACTGCTGCTGTAGCAGCGTCACTGTACTGTAGCACTGGTGTGCTTTACTGAGTACTCCCTGCAGGGACAGGACAACCTCACCACCTGCTGGTGTGTTCTCATCCTCCCCCCATTCATTAAAAACATAATTACCATTCATTATCATATGCTTGTGAACTGCGAGGTATATTGTGAATAATAAATTAATCATAACAATTTTTTATAGCCAGATTTCTTTAAACTTGGCTGAGTCATGGAGGCCATTAAGTTTTTCCCGTGTGTGTTCTGATATCTGAGCTTTAGTATCCGTATCTAAACCTTTATTTAAACAGTTTATGCTCCACCTGTTCTCATTCCTATCGAATGCTGTGTCGACAAAAAAACTGAATTTACCACAAGTTTCTATTCCTGTCATTTTCCACCCAGTCACGATTCATGTGCCAGCAGATCTGTAATAGGTTTAGGAGCAGCAGGGTGAGATCGAGAGTCAGATAAAAAGAGCAGCAGTTCATTTGGCCGCCTGCTGTGGAGAAAAGAGTCTTCTTTCGCTCTGGTCCTCCAGCACCAGACTGTGATACAGACGTGGTTTTGATATGAATAAATGCCATTCAACATGTAATTGTCAATGGCTGGTCGATGTCCCCCTGCAGCACGCAAACTGTCCCTGCAGTTTGCTGCCAGCTTGTTGTTGGCTCTTCACCTATTATCACAAAACCACTTCTTAAACCTTCCAGTTGCTCTCTAAGACCCACAAGCAACACATTGCCCAAATGTAATACGTTCTCCCAGGCTAATTTAACATCATCTGCCCTCTGTGGCTCCTTGAAGGTGCCTGTGGCAAGTTTGCACCTCCCACACAAGGACACACATACACCACTCTTCTACCAAATAATCAGCCTTGTAATGGAGAGTGAAATGTTTGTATTGGGATGGAACAGAGGTAATTCATTAGTCGTAAGTGAATTCAGCCCCACTGCAACTAATGATGCTGTTTTTCTTCCTGTCACCACAACTCACTCTTTATTATTAGCATAGTGTTGTGTGATAGCTTCTCTGTTAAATCTACAGCAATTAAATAACTGCTTAATTGAATGTAAATACTGTTTTAAGTTATCTATTGAATGTAAGATACTATTTTATCAGCTCAGTTGAATGTTAAGTACTGCACTGACTGCTCTATTGACTGGAGGTGAAACTCAGAGCCGTGTGGGATTAGCCCAGATTGAGCCTGTCTGGTCTTAGTAGAATTCAAAGGAATGATGCTATTTATAGATTATACACAGGGAGAAAGGTGGAGTGAGGTATAGATAAAGCAAGGGAGATTCCACTCGCGGCGTGGGAGCCCTTCTGTGTGGAGTTTGCATGTTCTCCCCGTGTCAGCGTGGGTTCTCTCCGGGCACTCCGGCTTCCTCCCACAGTCCAAAAACATGCAGATTGGGGACTAGGTTAATTGATAACTCTAAATTGTCCGTAGGTGTGAATGTTAGCGTGAATGGTTGTTTGTCTCTATGTGTCAGCCCTGCGATAGTCTGGCGACCTGTCCAGGGTGTACCCTGCCTCTCGCCCGATGTCAGCTGGGATAGGCTCCAGCCCCCCCGCTACCCTCAAGAGGATGAAGCGGTTGGAAGATGAATGAATGAATGAATGAATTTAAAGGGATAGTTTGGATTTTTTTGAAGTGAGGTTGTATAGGGTCCTTATCCATAGTCAGTTTGTTACATATAGCCAGTGTCAGTTGGCACATCCCCAGTTTGTAGAAGCGGGCTGGAATCTGAAACAGAAGCTAAGCAACGTACTGCTATGGATGGAGGCCAGGAACAAAACTTATTTTTGCCATTTTGCCATCAGACAGCCTGTTCTGATGCGATGCTGCTGAAGGCATCAGTTCCCTGTCTGTGCTCTCATCATAGCCACCAAACTCCACTGACAGAAACAGTAATTTTACCTCACTGAACACGGGAACTGCTGGTCTACCATTGCTTTGAACACTTAGTAAGTTTGTGGTATTTTGTGATTTTGGTGAATCCAAAGTAACCCTTTTAAACACCAATTTCAAACAAAAACACTAACCTCTAACTGTTAGAGGCAGCAGTAGGGCAGTAGCTCCCGTTTTCAGCAATGTTAAATCACTGCTTTTCTAAATGGAGTCTGGCTTTGAAGAGAGCGATATAGTGGCCTCATTTTACCTTGGAAATCACTGTCTGACATTAAGGTATACCAGGGAAAATATTCTAAATGTAGCATAAATTAAACTGATATTGATTTTGTTTTAGCTGTTTTAGGCAACTAAAATACATTTTGTTGCTGAACCTCCATCCACAGCAGTACATTGTTTAGCTTCCATGCTAGACTCCAGCCTGCTTCTCCAAATTGGGGGCGTGTTGACTGACATCTACTGGATTTAATAAACTTTCCATGGATAAGTACGCCATACAACCCCAGTTCAGAAAATCTGAACCATCCCTTTAATTTGTTTTTGTCTTTAGCCATAACTTTAAAAATATATTTTTTACAGATGTTTTTGATCTTCTGTCATAGCCATATATATCCTTTGCAGAGTCATTTTTATTGCAACACCTTGTCCTCTGTGTTTCAGTGTTGTTATAGCAGGCAAGTTGCCAGCAACATCCACTGCATCCTGAAGAAAGACAGAATATAAATAAGGACAGGGCTAACAAGGACACACACTTCACCAGAGTGCATTGTAGAATACTGACACATAAACATGATTGATAAGTAAGACACACTATGAAAGACTGTAAAAAAAAAGTATCAATATATTTGCAATACATAACCATTTTGATGGTAATAGTTAATTTATATTTTATATGCACTGTAAAGGACATGTGACTTTCCTCACCCTAAGACCGATGTTGCCCCTTCATTTGTCTTTAAGCTAATTTACACACGTTGAATGGTTATTAAAGGCCAAGGCAGTCAGTCGCATGTTGAGCAGTCTGCCACGCCGCAAGGCTTCACTCACCTCTGCCCGTTTTCATTTCAATATTTCATGTTTCATTGTTCATTTATATTCAGGAAGTCCGCAGCCTTTGGAGCAGAGCTGGACCACAGAAGCAACAGAGAGTGCTAATGACAGGGTAGGTGGGGACACACACACTCACACACACGTACACACACACTGGAGCTGGGCTTGGCTGGGCTGAGGGTGCAGGACAGGCTGCGTTATGCATCTCTAATTAGCTAAGTCTCAACGTCCAGGATCTGTTGTGCATTGTCTATATAAAGATCTCTACACTGCTAATGATACTGCTGAAAGCTTCAGTTTGTCTCCAGCATCTACAGTATACGTCTGTGGCGAAGGCCTGTACCTGAATTTATCCTGCCGTGATCAATGTGATACACACACACACACACACACACACACACACACACACACACACACACACACACACACACACGTATAGTTTATAGGCTGTGCCTTCAGAGCATGAGAAAAGTCAGATCTACCAAATGCTATTGTATCTCTAAACCTTAATGTCCAGAATACCAGTACCTTTAAGTATAGAAAAAACTCTGTTCATCAGACCCTGTGTTTTACCTTTGAGATATGTGAACCTATTGCCAAAACAAGCCCCCTTAAACCTAGAAACACCCTAAGGGACAAATGTGTACATTCATTTTTAAGGGGTCTCAAGAGTTAAAGCTGTATTATGCAAACAATCTTTAAAGAATAGTTTGATATTTTGGGAAAAGGTTGAAACGAAGCCACAGCAAGGAGACATTTTGCTTAGTAGTGTAACATTTGTAGCTATTTTTTAATTGAGTCTTTGGGACCTTTTCAAACAGTCTATACTACATGGTCTGAAGTGCATGGCAAAAGTGGATTTAGAGCGTGTCCAACTCTGCTTTTGCTAGTTAAACGGTGCATAATCTGGGCCCAAAGTGAGGCACAAGGGGCAAAGAGGGTTGTAATTTTTCCCTTTATCAGTAAATTGGTGTGGGTGTAACGTGAATTCCAGCAATCAGAGTGTTTCTTGCTCTTTAAAAGCCAAGAGTGCCTGGACTTGGTGCATCGCTGTTTACATGTTGGACTCAAATCTGAGCAGGGAGCAGTTTTCTGCTGAGTACTGCAGTAAGAGCAGTAATGTCATTGCAACGAGATCAAAACTGAAAACTGTAGTTATAAACTTGGCAGAGAAAACATAACTAAACTTTTAACTTCTGAAATACTCAATGAAGTTACGTTGCTCCTCGTACATTGCATGCACACAGTGTCTCTCTTAATGAAGAATCAGACAGCAGCTCTGCAGCTCTGCTCTGATCGCTGCTATGTTGACATTTTACAGAATGTCATTAATATTTTCCTCATTATGGATGTCTTATTTCACCTACCAGCAACCCATCCGCGTGTCCCTGTGTGTGTAACAAGCAGAGTGAACCCGCCTCTGTAGGAGCGTCTTACTATCTGAATAATACGTCCTTTAAATAGCAGGAAAATACTGCGCCACTCTGTCTTTAGACCAGGGTTTTGTTGGTCAATGACGCAATCGCTCTCTGCTGCCTCAGACGAACAATGCACCAACAATGCCCCTGACCACACCTCATTTTAAGACCTACACACCCTCAAGCGCACAGTTAGGTGAAAATAACTGCATCAGTGTGAAACTAGCAATGAAAGTTGGGCTGTGCAACACTTTGTGACGGATGTAAAATAGGGCCCTCCGTCTTAGTCCAATGTCAAACACACACACACACACATAAACATACACACACACGGACACAAGTGCATATCAGACACTTGTGTGTACCAGGCTTCTTTAATGCAGTGTTCGTACACTTTTCTAGGAAAAGTAATGCACCCACATTTGTACATATGGAGCTAGTAATTAATATGTTATCCACATATTTGGGAAGACTGCAAACATGTGACCAAAGCGCTGACAGGAATAAAGCATCAAGAAGGAAGCCGTCTGGTAAAGTTGCAGGTTGGGGTGGTGGGTTTGTCACAAAACACAGGACTTTCCCCAGGAGACTGGTGTTTGGAACCCTGTGAACTTTGGGTGAATATTGAGTCATTTTAAGGTACACCTACGTCATCACCTTGTTTGTTTTCCTAAATCTAGCCATAGTAACATTACGCTATTGCATATTGATACTAGTCATAGGAAGTGTTTAATGACATCTGTGCCATCTTGTCATTGTCTTTCTTAATGAAGCGAATTCTTAAAAAAATGAATACTGAGCTTTGCTTAGCATAACATACGCACAGGGAACTGGTGGATACGGCTAGCCTAGCCCTGTCCAAGAGTAAAAAATGTGAGCTTTAAGGGTGCTTAAGACAGAGCCAGGCTATGTAAAGCTGTTTCTTCATTTCCCCATATTGAAATACTCCTTTAATATAATCTTAAATTGCTCGTTGTGATATTTGGCAAACTTCAAGTGAAAAGCATTAATGTTACAAGCAAATTTGTACATATGGAGCTAGTAATTAATGTGTTATCCACATGTTTGGGAAGGCTGTGAACATGTGATCAAAGCACTGACAGGAATAAAGCATCAAGGAGGAAGCTGTCTGGTAAAGTTGCAGGTTGGGGTGGTGGGCGGGTCACAAAACACAGGACTTTCCCCAGAAGACCGGAGTTCGGAACCCTGTGAACTTTGGAATAATAATTGTGTCCATTGTGCAAGTGTAGACACCAGTGTTTGCATCTTATAGGCTATAATCTTAAAGTAGTGTCATCCAGGGCATGTGAATAACATATTAAAAATGTTTCAGTGTGTGTGTGTGTGTGTGTGTGGGTATTCACATATTTACAATATGATGTATGGGTACGGTGGTGTCTATGTATCTGTCTGGGTGCAGACTAACGGATTAGCACATGGATTAGCGACAGTGATGATGTTATAGTTATCTACCAGTAAGAACCATGTGAGGACCCACACACACACACACACACACACACACACACACACACACACACACACACACACGTAGTACACACTCCATGTACAGTATAATTACTGTATGTTTATTCACAGAGAGTAAAGAGTAAATAGGAATTAGCCTTTTGTCGTTGCCGTTTGCTAAACATGTTGTTTTGCTAGCTTGCTTTATCCTGTTATCCTGTTATCGTCTCTACAAAATAATGAGTCATATGGTAAAAAGAGCAGCTGACCTCATGCTAGCAACTATTTATTTATCACTAACAGCTATTTTCAACCTCGGTTGCTATTGTATTCAAACCCAGACTAGACTGCTTTGTACATGTCCGTGAGGCCTCGGTTAGCCAGTCAGCGACCATGTTTGCATGCATGTCTCTGTGTTGGTCAGTCTGCTGGTTAGTCAGCCACTGTGTATGTGTGTGTGTGTGTGTGTGCATGTGTTGGTCAGTCAGTGAAGGTAGGATTAGCTTGGTCCCATGACATAACCAGGCTAAGAGGATTGTTAGCTAGCCAAACAGCTCCTCCTCCCTCTCCTCTTCCTCTCACTTGGCGCACTCCTTCACAGTTGTCTTGAGGTGTCTGTCTTTCTTCGTCCTCTACCTTTACACGTTGGGTTTAAAGCAAAGACAAAGAGTTTGAGACAAGACAGGAGCGTGGGGGTGAGTTCTGGGAATGTGTTTCTTTTCTGTAGGTGTGTGTGTGTGTGTGTGTGTGTGTGTGTGTGTGACAGTGTCTGTGTGAAGCTCAACAAAGAGTGTGTGTGTTTGCTTTACACTTTCTACCCACCTTACACTCTTATGCCTTCTTCTCACATCAGCGTGTCATACATAATAGAACACTTGAATAACTGTAAATAGGAGTGAATGTAGAGGTGACTTTGAAATGTGTTTTGTGTGTTAGTGTGCTCTACTTTCTTTATACTTTAAGTTTTTTTTTTCTTTGTTCATAATCCAAACTACACTCACACACATTGGCAGGCAGGCCAGCAGTTTGTCTATGTGTCAGGGCGGGACTGCTGGCAGTGTGTTTCTACAGTGTGTGAGTGTGTGTTAGTGTCACACCATCAGAGTAGTGTGTGTTTAGGTCAGTGTGGTTTCAACTGGACGGTGTGGCGTCTTTTGGCCATTTGTGTTTGGGCTTGCCAGTGTTATTTTGCTGTGTGTGTGTGTGTGTGTGTGTGTGTGGATGCATGACTCCAAGTCAGGGTGTGACTGGCTCTATATAATCATATCCAAAAGCTCCCACTTACTCTCACACACACACACACACACACACACACACACACACACACACACACACACCAGATGCTGTCTCTTCCCACAGAGTGATGTAAACATGACACTGCTGACAGTTGTGCGTGTGTGTTTTTTAGTGTGCAGCAGTTTTAGATTTGTAATTCAACACTCATCTCAATACTGATGTCATTAGTCACCGCAGCAATATGTATTTCTACCATAACTGAAACAAGGCTGCAGAAATTCAGAACAAGTTAGTCTTCCCTCCTTTCTTCCAATGGGAAACCAGACTGTGTTGATGCCATTCTTTGCCTCAGAAAAGCTGACCCAGTTGTCAGAATAAATATTGGCATTGTACAGTTCTACAAACCACAGATATGTTACATTTGTTGTCAGTATGTTGCAACATTACATTTCATTTTTAGATTTCATGTTGTGCCAGCACTGTAGTTAAGGTGTGGTTAAGTTCTGGCACAAATAAAGCTTGGTTATGGTTAGGAAAACAACATATTTTGGCTCAAACTACAGAGTTTCATCCCCACAACCTCCAGCTGGAAATGTGCCCACCTCACCTTAAAAAATACCCAGCTACTGTTGCAACAACCACTGCTGGAAATGCACAAATGTCGCCTTCAAAATGCATGAAAAAACTTGCATGGTTTTTAACAGTGCTCTTGACAGCTTTCCTGCCTAGGTGTCACACTCTGAGAAAGTCTGCTTACATGTCATCTGAACTGTATCACTTAAGAAATGTTGATATGTATGAAACATACTTTGCAGGAACACACAATGCAGACATTTTCCTCTGCCAACTGTGCTGGAAGAGTAGTCAGGATACTTTGGTGTGCATTGTCTGCTCAGAGTGCATAATTAGCTATTAGCATCTAGTGATCTGGTCAGAGGCCAGCAGGATTTTAATGAGGTGGTAGGTGATTTGCACAGAAAGTTGTGGGGAACAAATGCTCCTTTTAAGGTCAGACAGCTCACAGTGTTACTGTGTGTTTATGTCTGTCTAATGAGTAGTGCACACATTTAACAAGATCAGTGCTTTGGTTATGATTTTGTTTAGAGTTTGATTGTGAGACTTGGTGACAGCTGTAAGAGGTGGCAGACTGATGGCTTTGAACGGAAGATGCATCACATTGTTACACTTGTAGGGGTGTTCAGTCTCTCTGAGTTTTTGAACTGACATGACACTTCTGGCACATATCAGGTGTGACTTTCCCTTTCAATTTAAACAGATTTTTTATGCCTCCACACCAGCAATAGCCGTAGCTGAGACAGGATGTTTTCAGGTTGCCCATCTGTCTCATTCTCGTGAAAACGATACCTCAAGAACACCTTGAGGGAATTTCTTCAAATTTGGCACAAATGTCCAGTTAGACTGAAGGACAAACTTATTAGATTTTGGTAGCCACAGGCCAAAGGTCAAGGTCGCTGTGACCTTGTTTGTCTCATTGTTGTGCACATGATATCTCAAGAACACCATGAGTTAAAGAAAGAATTAAAAACATATTTGGAGGACAATGATGACGGTAATGTGAACCCAGTGATGTTGTGGGACGCTGCCAAAGCAGTCCTGCGGGGGAAAATTATATCAGAATCTGCATTCATAAAAAAAATGAAAACTCAAAAACTGTTAAACCTGCAGAAACAACTAAAAGAACTGGAACAACAACATAGTAAAAGTAAAGATCCACAATTACTTCTACAGATGAGACCACTCAAATAAGAAATAGATATGATTTACTGTGATGAAGTAGAGAAAAATCTCAGGTTTACAAAACAGAAATACTACGAGGCAGGCTCGAAAGCATCCAAGCTGTTAGCCTGGAGGCTGCGAAAACAGCAATCAGAAAATACAGTCTATAAGATTAGGGATCCTGCCACTAAAAAAGTTACATATAAACTAGAGGGAATACAGAAAGCATTCGAGAAATTTTACCAGACCCTATATACCCAACCCACACCGTTCAAACCTGCTAAAGTAGAAGAGTTTCTGAGCCAATTGGATCTGCCCTCCTTGGGGAAATTGCAAAATGAAAAATTAACAAAAGAAATATCAGCTGAAGAAATTGACAAGGCAATCTCCTCCCTGAAGTCTTGTAAGTCTCCAGGGACAGACGGATTTCCAGGGGAATGGTATAAATCACTGACGGAGCAATTAATACCAATATCACATAAAAGCTTCAATTACACCCTGAGGGAGGGAGTCATCCCCCCGTCTTGGAGGGAAGCTACCATCTCGGTGATCCCAAAAGAGGGCAAGGACCCAAAAGAATGCGGCTCTTACAGACCTATCAGTGTTTTAAATCAAGATTATAAATTATATGCAACTATTTTAACTAAAAGAATGGAGGAAGTGATCCCTTTTTTGATTGACGAAGATCAAACTGGATTTATTAAATGTAGACAAACACAGGACAACATAAGGAGATCCCTCCACACCACTGAACACACAAAAAAGGAAAAAATTGGAGCTATTTTACTTAGTATGGATGCGAAAAAGGCATTTGATTCGGTGGGGTGGGAATTTCTTTATACAGTCATGGAAAAATTTGGCTTCCATGAGAAGTTCATTAAAGACATCAAAACACTATATACGTCCCCCGTAGCCAGAATTAAGGTAAACGGAGGCCTTTCAGAAACTATCCACCTGCAACGCGGCTGTCGCCAGGGCTGCCCAGCCAGTCCAGTGCTCTTTAACCTTTTCATTGAACCTCTCGCTCAGGTTGTAAGACAGAATCCTGACCTTGAGGGCATCACAATAAAAAGTATAGAATACAAAATATGTCTTTATGCGGATGACGTATTGGTCAGCCTAAAAAACCCAGAGTCAGGAATCCTGAGATTAATGGATTCCCTGCAGGTGTATGGACACCCGTCAGGCTACTCCCTTAACGTTGATAAAACACAAGCCCTGACATTTAATTTTGTACCATCATTAGAAATTAAAAACAAGTACAGGTTTAACTGGGACTCCACCTCTATTAAATACTTAGGCGTTAAATTAACTAAGGATATACCACAGTTATTCTTTGAAAACTATGTGAGAATAAATTCACATATAAAGGAGGTTCTAGACAGATGGGCCTCTCTGCCCCTAGATCTTGGTAACAGAATTATGACAATAAAAACAAATATTTTACCCAGATTACTCTATCTGTTTCAGTTCTTACCCATTTGTGTCCCTGATAGTCAGTTTAGAGAATGGAATAAGATGATATCCCACTTCATCTGGAATGGAAAAGCTCCCAGGGTGAGATACAAAACTTTACAGATGCCAAAGCATAGTGGGGGGATGGGCTTACCGAGGCTCAAAGATTACTATTTAGCGGCACAAATAAGACCACTGCTGCTCTGGTGCAATAAAGACTACTTCGCAAAATGGAAAGATGTTGAGTTATCACTGTCAGACAGGCCTATACAGAGTTTTTTAGGAAGCCCAGTGGTGGCTTAACAACATGATATCCAGAGCCAGTGGGTTAGATTCTCTATAGAAACCTGGTTTGGCTTGGTGAAACAACTTAACATTCAGAAAGAAATTTGAATTTTAATGTGGCCAACCCATGACCCAGATTTCAAACCAGGTATGAATGATGGAGGCTTCACTCAATGGACAAGAAAAGGACTCTCCACATTATGTCTATTCATCGAAAACCAGGAATTTATAGACTTCAAGACCATATCTGATAAATATGGCCTTGCTCGGCAGGATTTCTATAGGTACCTCCAACTCCAGCACTACTTTGATAAGAACATTAAAAGACTTATACAGGAAAATATATCAGGTATTACCAAAATGTTTATCAAAGCCTATAATACAAAACTGTCCAGAAAGATCATTGGCGAACTATATAGACATATAGCTGAATTAAGAGGCCATTCAACAAACTATATAAGGCGAAATGGGAAAAAGAGTTGGCAATTGTAATTACTTCTGAAGACTGGACAAATGTAATTAACACACAAATCACTACTACAGCCTCACAACTATGGAGAGATTTTTCCTGGAAAAACTATATCCGATTCTTCATAACACCAAAGCAAAAGTCTAAACAGACAGGACTACAACCCACATGCTGGAGAGGGTGTGGACACGGTATGGCAGATCATACACACATATTTTGGAGCTGTCCCACGCTTAAACCCTTCTGGGAAGGAGTTCAAAGTATTATCAGTGAAGTCTTGCAGTATAATTTTAATAAATAATAATTTAATAATTTTAATTAATTTTTGTAATTTTATAATTTTTCACTTGTTTATCATTCTACCTGGGCAATATGGACACAGAATTACCAAAAAAAGACAGATACCTCCTAAAAATCTTCATGGCTGCCAGCAAAAAAGCCATAACAAGAAGATGGCTCAACACAGAACCTCCCACGGTTAATCAGTGGGAGGCCATAATTAAAGACATCCAAACAATGGAACTACTGACTTTTAGTCTCAGATTACATAGGGACAAAGGTGATGCCCTCTGGGAAAAATGGAGCACTTATATTACAAGAAGAGGTGATAACCAACCTTAATGCTTTATATATTTTTGTTTTAAGAAAAACAATATTGCAACTATATTGCTGTAATGTATGTGACATATGACCTACTCGCAACCCCACGGTTCTCTCATGTTTCGAGTGTTCATATGTATGTGTGCAACTGTGTATGATTGTGTATGACTATTTAGACAAATGGGTGTAAGTGAACATGTGCACTCGTGAGATCAGGTGCACAGGCATATGTGTACATATACCTTTTGTTCCTCTCTCCTTTTTTGTTGTTTCTTTTGTGTCTATAAGGGCTCTACATGGCTAGCATTTGTATTACTTAGCCGCATCATATTGTACCCATACCTATTTCTGTTCATTACACTGATGCTGCCCATGTTTTGTACAAAAAAAAACATGAAAAAATAAAGTTTAAAAAAAAAAAAAAGAACACCATGAGCAATTCTTTAAAAAAAATTGGCATTAATGTCCAGTTGGACTGAAAGGTGAACTTATCAGGTTTTAGTGGCCACAGGCCAAAGGTCAAGGTCACTGTGACCTTGTCTGTCTCATTGTTGTCAACATTATATCTTAAGAACACTGTGAGGAAATTTCTTCAAGTTTGGCACCAATGTTCCTATGGACTTAGAAATAAACTGATTAGATTTGTTGGTCATAGGTCAAAGGTCAAGGTCGCTGTGACCTTACAAAACATGTTGCCAGAACTAAAGAATTCACAAGCTAATTATGACAAAATTACACATTAATGTGAATAGGATAAAATTATTAAGTGAAGAGATTTTATATCCAAAAGGTCAACATCACTGTGACAGCACAAAACACTTTTCTGGCTATTATTCAACATCTCTCAGGTATAGAAGGGAAGACATTTGGTCAGATACTGATTTGGTGACACTAATCTTGTGAGTCCACCTTGAAACTGTGCTGATTGTATAGATCTCCTGTGCTGCTGGGCTGAAGATGTGTTTGAAGCACCCACATTTTAGAATATGTGGATTCTTTGTAGCAACATCTATAGCCTCTTTGATGCATTTTCAACTGTCATGGCTACATCAGAGTCTTGACAGTCATGGATGTAAACTGTAACTGCAATTTGACTGGTTCATAGAGGCTTACACTCACAAAGTGGCAATGCTAGTTCCATGTTCACCTATAAAAGAGAGTGTTGGAACATAGTCTGATAAACCAGAATAACCAACCAATCAGGAGACACTGGCCCTCAGAGGCGACCTGTAATGGAAGACCACTACTTAAACCTCACCCCTAACCTCAGAAAAACTGCAGAGATGGTCACACATTTTTGGTTAACACATGCACACACACACACACACACTCAGTCAAGTCTCTTGATCCAACTGTAACTCGACCCCACCCAGCTGTGTGTGAGAAAACCGCTGAGGGATATATTAAGAAGTCAGGTGTGTCTTTGTGTGTGTGCTCTTGACAAAACACACATGTCAGGGGTTGTGTTGATGTAGATTAAGATGAATATTTTCAATGTATGTCATCACTACAGATGCCTTCTGTAGGTTACGTGATAGTCTGGGTTCAGGGACGTTGGCAGACTTGAATCACACGATGTGGCCAAAGTTCATTGTGCTGATACTGTGAGAAAAGTTTGACTACAATAAATGTCATTTATGTTACTCAGCATAAAATTTAAAACATAGATTTGTTAGGTTTGAACTCATATTTCACATTTTAAGGCATTTATTGTTGAATCTTGACAATAAGCTTTTAGAAACTTTGTGGAAATGGAGGATATATTAAGAGGTTTTTGTAAGTGGTTCTCCATTTTCAAATGTCTCAATATCATATGTTGTAGCTGTAGGGAAGTCCCTGTTTGGATGAAATCTGGGTGGTCTTGTGTTGCTCCAGATCTTGAATAAAGTGAGTATTCCTTAAATCCAGCTAGTTGGCTTGCTTTTGTTCCTAAATTGGGCTTAGGGTCTCCCCTGCTTTGCTTATGAACACTGTCAGAACAGAACATGCGCTATTGATGGACAAGCTATCAGAGGTGAAGTTCAAAGAAGTGACCTCTTAGTTACATGATGATCTCTGTATCCAGCAGGCCACCCTGCTGTGTGAACGTTAGTCACTGGAGTGGTTCTGATAACAGAGTTTTCCCCTCTGGTTGGGAAGGGGCTGCAGGAATGTCTGCAGGCTGTTATTGTAGATTAGGAGGAATATTTTTACTGGAGGCGTACAGCAGATGGGAAGGAGATGGGTTTCATTACTGAAGGGAGGTATGATCAGAACAACCTGTCTTTGTTTGTCTGTGTGTGTCTAGTATGTGTGTGCATAACTCTGAGAACGTACACACTGTTGGGAAATCTAATACTCACACACTGAGAAGGTCAAATATCCCCATGTGCTTCAGATTATAACCGTGATGGAAACATATGCGAAATTGTAGCACGGAGCAGAGACCAGCAGCAGCATGAGATGGTTGTGGTGACTATTACAATGTAGTAGTTTTGAATGATTGCTTGTTAGCACATGACTATCAGTTTTCACAGTGCTGTTGAGCAATTATAGCAAAATGCCTGGAAATGATTTGAAAATCTATTGACACCAATACAGCGGCAGAGAATAGCATTCAATAACAAAATAAGGACTGACACCATTATCAAGCTGTTGTCAAGCTGTTTTACGTGTACGGCATGTCCTCTCAGTAACACCACACATCATAGTTTGTTTTTACTCTGCTCCAGTCCACTCTTAAAGGAATACTTCACCCTCAAAATAACCATTTGTAAATGAATTACTCACCTGTATTACGCTGAATTCATTAAGAACACTTTGTTTTTTGCGCATGCCTCAACAATGAATGTTGAGTCAAAAACTGAGAAAGATTTTGATGAATTGCAGCATTTTTGCAAAAAACATCATGTGAAATACTTTCGCATATGAGTAGGGCACATTAGCAAGTCTGTGCGTTTGAACTCTGCTTTGGGCCTTTTCCATTGTCACTTTTGGCTGTGTAAGGGATAGTCAAGTCAAGCCATGCCACGGCAATTTGCGTCTCCATTATCAATTTTGATGCGCCGTGCTATGTCGAGATGGACCTTCTTCACAGTAGGCCCAAAAGCTGGGCCGCCTGCCCTCAAGCAGGTAGCAGTGGTGTATGGCCAACCGCAGCCAACCCCTCAACGACCCGTTTCTCCCCCTCAAACAAGCCTGTGTGTTGTGAGACTCTCCTTCCCTCTGTCTGCAGGAGACCAGAGAGAAATTCGTTTTTCTGTGTGTTCAGCTCTCAGTACTTGTGTAGCTTCTAACTGAATCTCTGTGGTTTGAAATTTAGTTTCTCTCCTGCATCCTGTTTTTACTTTAGATATCTGCTTTATTGTTTCATGTTCGCTGTCAGCCAGATTTGAAGTTGTGTGAAGTTGTTGCATGAAAACTCAACATTTTCTCATTTTCCTGCTTCACAATAAACATATGTACGGGGGACGTTTATTCTGGAGAATTTATGGGAAATGAAATGTATTTATCACTGAATTAGTGGAACTTTGTTAGCAGCTTTTCTTCAAACAACAGTGGGATCACAGAGCCCATTTGCCAAACAGTCATTGTATTGTTCTTGTATGTGCTCATTTATTTACCTTTGTGGCCGATATTGTGGAGCCCTGCTTTTTAGCCTGCGCAAATTTAATGTGACAACATTGGCCACTGCCATCGGCGAGTGTCATCTTTTTTGCTGAGGGGCCAATGGCAGTCAGCAAGGCGAATGTTGGCCAATACAGATGTTCAACTGATAAAACATCTGTGCATCCCTAGCTGATTTTGCATTAATTGTTGCAATAGCAACATCCTAGAGAGACTGTAAAACAATTATTGCTGCCTTGATGCTTCAAATGGTTGAGTCCCACACATGATTTATGTTTTTCTTCTTTGTTTTTCTAAATAATTTACCTCCATTATCTGTTATTAAGACAATAGTGAACAAAGGAATAAAGCGCACATCTATTTCCCAACAGGTGCGTAGGAGAGGGACGAGCAAAACACAACTTGTAGAAAAACTCCCCCACACTGTCGAACGTCTGCACATGTTTACCTCTGTTACACCATCCAGTGGGTTCAGAGGAATGTACAGTCTGGTTTTATAAAGTTGTTACAGGAAATCATAATGCTGAGAATTACATTCTAAATGTCTGATTATTGACTTTTCTGCATGGAGACATAAAGTCTTTCAAGAGAGCATTGTTGTACATCTAAGAATTAATTTTGCCCCACCCCCAAACATATCCATACAGTCTAATTAGGAATATGTGCAAAGTCATACCTCATCACAATGTGACTGTTTTTTTTTTTTTTTTCATGATCTGCCAACTTTTCCAGGATAATTTCAAAGCCAGGGCTTTCAATAGTTTTAATGAATTTTAATGCCTTTGGTTTGAACACTGGTTTTAAGCACCTGAAAGAAAAGAGAGTCTTATTCTTAGGGGAACTTGAAAAGTTGAACGGTTCAGACATATCAGTTTCATCCTGAACAGTCTAACGAATATAAATAAAAGTCACCCAGTTTCAATACTACTGATAATATGTTTAATATCTAATTATAAAACACAGTGAGGTACTTTGAATTGTCCTACATGTTATGTTTGCAAATGTCCAGCCAACACACACAAAGCCAGCTCACACCCACAGATTCCTACAGCCAGAACAGCAGCACTGGCAAAAATTCCAGTCTGCTTTCATTACTGGATGTGTGTGTGTGTGTGTGTGTGTGTGTGTGTGTGTGTGTGTGTGTGTGTGTGTGTTTTTTTTATCTGAGTCAGACAGATGTGTGTCTGTTTCAGAGTGAAAGAGAAAATGTGTGACGCAGCAGTTAAGTCACATGTCGCCGTGTGTGTGTGTGTGTGTGTGTGTGTGTGTGTGTGTGTGTGTGTGTTGCAGAGAGCGAGACAGAGAAAAAGAGGAGGACAATATGACGCAGCAGGAGTCAGCTGTTATTTGAGTGTGTGTCTGTTTGTGTGCGCATACATGTCGTGCGCACGTGTGTGTCCGACGCTGTCCGGTGGGGATGTGTGCCATGAGATCGCCGTGCACGCTGCCCCGGCCGTTAATCTCCCCACATCATCATCATCATCATCATCATCATCATGGTTTTCTTTCTCACAATAACACACATCTGGAGCAGGACGCAGAGGTTGATTGAGAGCAGCTAGAACCCCATCAGGCTGTGGTGCAGTGATTTCCCTTCTGAGAGAAAGTGGGAGAAGAAAAGAGGGAGGTGTGAGGGGGAGAGAGAGAGAGAGAGAGAGAGAGACAGAGAGAGGGGGATGTCGCTGCAGCAAAAAGCCAGCTGCAGATGGATGACAAGAACAGAGAGAACGAGAGATGAAGGAATGTAGATATAGAAAGAGAAGGGGATTAAGAAGGATGGAGGAAGGTGTGGAAGAAGGAGGGGTGGAGGGAGATAAAGACAGAGATGATGGGAGATGTGAGAAGAGAAGGAGCTGTAGAAGAGTGGAGATAGAGAAAGATGGAAGGATGGAGAGAAAGAGAGAGGTAGAAAAAAGGGATGGGGTGACTTCCCCTCCGTCTTTTTGCATGTTTGTTTACTGTAGTAATTGAATGCAGTGTCACATTAATGGGCTTCACACGTCATATGAGAACACACCAATGCTGGAGAGAGTTTGTCTGAGAGAGAGAGGTGGAGGGAGCGTGGGCCGAGCAAGAGGGAGAGAGAGAGAGAGGGAGAGGGGGAGAGAGTGTCGTAAATCACAGCACATCACCGGGCGGACGAGAGGGAAAGTTGTGATAAGGATCGCTCTCGTTCCCCCCCCCCCTCCAAGCTTCCCTCCGTCAAGCCTCTGGCAACATTTCTCTATCTGAAACCAGTCAGGTCCGTTGTTTCCCCTGAAACGCTGTGAGGATGGAGTGGAATGAGGTGGATCTGGTGCAGGAATTTACTGTTGAAGGACAATGCAGCAAAATTAAAGTCCGCTCCTGCAGGATCACATGGGACAGCCTGCAGGTAAATACGGCACAGCGGGGAGCTGATAGAAACTGCATGTTAATGTCAGCCGGGGCGCTCGCAGCAGCGCAGTCTGCAGGATGTCGTACAGTGTGTTGACAGCATGAGCAGCAGAATGCATGACACCGTTGTTAAGTGTCGGGAGAATTGTTAACTTTTTATGTAGCTGGGGGATGCATGTCATCATGAGACAGAAAAGGAAGACACATCACTGGCTAGAGGATAGAAACTTCATCAACAGAACACAAATGTCACACTGCCGACCACTGTTACAACTGACAAGTGATCTTTAGTCCAACTGATGACAGTCTGTCAGATTGAGGCTTTTAAATCCAGCAACTCTTGGGTGTTGAGGGTGTTAACAATGCAAACACTGTTGCATTATGTATCCACATATCTCTACAATATTAGCTTTTGAGGTTGATGACCAAGCTTTAAAATATAGTTCTGAAAGCTCCAAGTATCAGGGATTTCTGTTTACTCATGTTTTAAAGTTAATTAAGAAGCAAAAGGGGCATAAGGATTTTAATCTTGCATGTAATACCTAGATGTGACATTTAGTTCCTATTCAATACTTGGTGTTGTATGTAAATACCACTGAATTCATAGCTTTGAAATACTTAATTTTGAGAGCCATCTTTCTAAATTCATGGGGTTTGAATTCCCTTTTTTTTTCAGACAATAATTTCGAGCTGTGCAACTAATGCTGGCTTTACACCAAACAATATTAAGAAACAAATTCCTTGTCGCACACAATTTTCAGTATAAAATCATGAGTTTAACTTAAGTTGGTGCGCGCCTCTGTGATCGCGATCTTTTGGTGTATAGGCGGTCATAAAACTCAGTCCAAGCTGTCTTAAGTCAGTGTTTTTCTCATCTTGACGTTCAGACAAAATCAAACATGTTTAATATTATCGTATTTGGTTCTTGGGTCATGCAAATACTGCAGTTCAATGATGTGAACATTGTCAGCAACCAATAGCTGTGCTCTCTGCAGCTCCAAACAGGAAGCAGCAAACTGGGTGGACAGTAAAGGGGACTGTGGAAAAAGAGGAGAAACTGGTGGAGCTGTAGATTGAACAAGAGTGTGTATTTAATTTGGCGTGTATCGGATCCACAAACTGGCACTTCTTCTAGTGAGAAATCTTAATTTTTTGTAACAGTTCCCTTCTCACTCCCACGGCCTCTTCTCTCACTAAAATAGCACAGCTAACCAACAGAGGCTGGCAGTGAGTTGAGGCAACAAAATCCCAATAGTTAAGTTTGTACACAAATGCAGTTTATCATTATGTATCATATTGATATTGAATTCACAAGAATACTGTTGACAATTTCCAACTTTTATCTTATGTTTCTACAATAAATTCTTAATTTGTCACATTCCTTAAAGGGAGTTTGGCCTAATATTTCCCACCAGGAGCAGGATGGGAAATAATCCCAAAAGGATTCTAGTTGTAATCTTGTAAACAGTGAAAGTCTTTGTAGAATCTTGTAATGTGTGACTAAACTCTGTTGCAAAATAAACAATATAAGGAGGTATCGAAGAGCAGTAAGGCATCTGTTCTATCAGGTTCTATCAGTCATGTGATGCAAGAAAGAGAGGTACAGATGAATGTAGATGAAACTTGCACACTTCAATCTTCTATTTGAATTTGAAAGGTTCTGAAATTGCAGAATTTCAAATTGCTTCAAATTAATGGTGGAATTCAGACTACAAGAATTCACATTTTGATTATAATAGTAAAATATTTCAATGCTATGAATTCAATTAAGATTGTCACATTAAGTATTCTGCAGTGATTTATTTTCACTTTTGGCCTTTCTTTGCTTCCATACAAGCACATTCAAAAATGATTTTATCAAAGAGAAATAAGATGTATGATTATAGAGAATTCACATAGCTCTATCCGTCTATTAACCACTGCATCACTGCTTACAGAGATTACATTTGGAAACAGTGATGTTCCTCTCATACTGGCACTGCCTGGTCTCCTTTAAGGTGAAACCACAGTGCATTAGCAGGAGATCAGTTTGTATCTGCAGACTCTTCATAATGCACATGAAAGTGAGAATCTGCAAAATCTCACAGGTCAGCAGTTAGCTTATGACATGTGGCATCACTGACTGGAAAACCAGTGTAATGTGCATAATGTCATCGTCTAAAACATGATGTAGTCTGCACTACGTCGGGATACTGCATGTCTGCATTATGTTTTTAAGAAATGAATAAGTCATTCATTTTAGGCCCACTCCTGTTTCTATTACATTCTTACACTCAACCACATTATATCTAAATTCTAGCCCTGCAATTCATTCTTCCTCAAAATGTGCTTGTTGAGACTGTTATATTTTGACCCAACGTATTGTACGTTTTGATTATGTACTCTGTGCTGATTATATGTTGGACTACAGTTTTATGAAAGCTGTTTCATATGTTGTTTTTTGTCCTTATTTATGAATGCTAAAGCTGGGTAGTACTAATGCAGTACTAATACCAATACTAATACCCTACAAATGATACCAACACCAGTAGAGTTCTCCATTTGACATCTTTGTTTTCTACTTAATTTGATAACCATCAAGTAAATTGAGGCATTCCATTGTGTAAAATGGCATCAGACACCACAGGCGTCTATAGCCATACATAGCCAACATATTGTTGGCATTTCGCCACACTGAACTGCCAACTCCATCAACTACACCATGCTCGACTTCACCACATCATAATCTGTATGGGTTGTGCAGTAGTGGGCTATGTTGCACTGAAATGAAGAATGCTTGCTGTCATTGGCTGTGAGTAAAACCATACAAATAGTCCTTTTTATCCCAATCTGGGTAGATACTACTTGGTGCTGGTTTGTTTCAGTTGATACCCTCAAGTTACTCATTAGGGCTGGATAGTACCATTACCAAACCCTCACAAAGGCACACTAATATGTGAAGCACCCTACAGCGAGGATAATCTGATACAACATCAGAAACTACAGTTAATGAACTACTGGCTTTATATGTCTGACTGTTTGGTTTGGCATTGTCTGACAGCTAAACACGTTTTAATATACATTTAAACACTATACCATTGCTGCTGGGCATTTTGATCCCCATATTTTTATTTATTAATATTGCTTTAATGGTTAAAAACATTATTATGAAAGCTTTTGCAGTAAGACAGTGCCACTGTCTTAACAACACTTTGTACTCTGTGTGACTTTTCTATAAAATATGCATGATAACCATAATCATTAGTCTCCTAATGACTCATAAAATAGCAGATCCTTTTACTCTAGGCGGAATCCATTAATCAGTGTCACTCTGGAAACCGTCAGCCTGTCTGAGGCCATTAGGTGGTGTGGTAGTGGCTAGGTCTTGATCCAGGTACAAACTACATTTTTGCAGCTTTGGTCTCTTGCATTGTTAAGAGGACCTGGAATGCAGTGAATTAATATATTATGCAATGAGCTACACTGATAATGTTACATCATATTGAGCCATTCAGACATTTTTGCTGATGGTTAAAGACCTGCTTTGTAGGGCAAGACTTGATATTCCATGATAGTGTTGTATTCTACTCCTTGTGATCATCAACACTTTGAATACAAACTGTAATTTGATGATATGTACTCTAATAACTAATAACTAATAACTGATTACAATTACATTTATTTTGTCATTAAATTACATATAAGTTAGGGCAACTTTTAGCTTTCTTGATAGAGTGTACGCCCCCATAGGCCAAGTCCTTTGCAGCGGCGTGGGTTCAACTCCATCAAGCGGCCCTTTGCTGCATGTCATTCCCCCTCACTCTTTCACACCTTTCCTATCCATCTTCAGCTGTACTCTCAATAAAGGCCAATGTTAACAATGAAAAAAAATATACTACCTAACTGGTTGTAAGTATGTAGTCACAGTCCTGGAAAGAAGCTGTTTTCCATTGAACAGGTAGAAACAGCCAGTGTTTGGATAATCGATTAAATACCTTTTTAAGGCAATAATTATTATATGTATTATCATATGTATTGAAGGGACACCCACCAATACATTGATTGAAAATATATTTAAGAAATTGTTATGCTAGGACAAGCAGCCAGTGCTGAAATAATCATTAGAAAATGTAACCATTATCATAAACTAAACATTATTATCACTATCGGTCCTAGTATTACGGTGTACTGCAGTTGTGCATGTGGTTTGTCCAAGTGGTGTTGCCACATCCCAGCAGAACACAGTTCACAAACATATTCAATCAACAATATTGTCTTTATTGTGACATATTTGTCAGGTAGTCCACTTGAAGCCTGAGTTGAGTGTCAGTCATTTGTGTTGCATTGCAGGTTTAATTTATGTAGACATTAATAGCTTTCATTTATTGCATATTTGTATAGTCAACAAGTCCAACTCATACAACCACATAGGTTGTTTGTTCTTAGGAACACAAATCTATGATCACAGTTTGGCTTAAAATAAGTATGTTTGTTGCTTAGATATAGTAACATATGTCATATGACACACGTCACATATGTCACTTGAAATCACTCATCTGACATAGTTCAGGTGACATGTATCAACATACTAAGTTTTCTTCTTAAAATAACTCAATGTTGACTTTGCTTTCACTCAGGACACAAACACAGGTCTCCTGGATGAAAGTCCAGTGACTGTGTGACCTTTTCACCTCCCACCACCCTAAGCAGACTTTCTCCCTCTTCATTATCCGTCACCTGAGTTCCTCCTCTAGCGTCATTATTTCTTCAGTTGCCACCTAACAACAAAACATAAATATGGGTTGTAATTTATGCTTGTAAAACTGATCTATGTGGTTGTGGTTTCGAGGAGGACAGTCTCCGTATATATTAAACTGTATAGCTGTACTTGCTCATGATAAATAAGGTTATGTAATAGATAGTGTGAGATAGTGTACCAGCGCGGTGGTACAGTGCTTAGCAATGTCACCTCACAGCAAGAGGGTTACTGGTTCGGGTGGGGTGAGCCTTTCTGTGTGGAGTTTGCATGTTCTCCCAGTGTCAGCGTGGGTTTTTTCCAGGTACTCCGGCTTCCTCCCACAGTCCAGAGACATGCAGTTTAACTGGTGACTCCAAATTTCCTGTAGGTGTGAATGTGAGTGTGAATTGTTGTCTGTCTCTGTGTGTTAGCCCTGTGATAGTCTGGCGACCTGTCCAGGGTGTACCCTGCCCTCGCCCAGTGTCAGCTGCTCCAGCCCCCCTGCAACCCACAGAAGGATAAGTGGTTGCAGAAAATGAATCTGTGCTTGTAAAAGAATATGTAAGTGGTCATATTTTGGAGGAGGACAGTCTCCATATAGCATACTGTATGGCTCTTCTTGCTTATGATAAATAAGATAATGTAGTAGGAAATTAATTTTGAAATTTGAATTTTTTTCTGGGAAGAGGGCCCCCAAGATTCAACCTTAAAAAATATGAACTATTGTCTTCATTGTTAATCAGGAGGAAAGTTGCTTTTGTCACTTAGTGTCACATTGTCTGGCCTCAATTCATACAGAAAATGACTGTAACAGACCAGGTGTAGTGTGTGTATTTGTGTCTGTGTGTGTGTCCGTGAGTGAACACACACAATAGCAGGATGTGACTGGGCAGAAACCTTCCGCTGTTGTCTGCTAAAGGCATTCCTCTCCCTCCCCACCACAACCAACCCCCTTACACTCAAACAAACATTAGCCTACAATCATAGAAATGTTTGTTCTGAAGAACATCCAAAAACACAGCTGTATAACAAAGTGTCTCAGTGTGGGCCTGGCTTGATAAAACACTGATAGTAAAATACAGGACGAATGATCAGTGCGATGAGATTTTTTTCAAGCTGATGTTGATGTCTGTGTCACAGTGTGATAACCAGAGCAGACAGGATTCTGGCTATTTTCCCCCAAACCAATACTATAATTCTGTCACTCTGCCAAGGCCACTAGCTGCTAGCCTAATAACATTTCTGCACACACTGAAGGTGCTCTATGACCTGAAGTGTGAGGTGATATGTGTGTGCAGCTGTAGTCTGGCATTTATATCCTGTCACTGTTTAGGTTTTCATCTTGTCAGTAACAGTCCTGAACGTATGGAAACAATGATTAGAGACACACAGGAGAAAACACAAGCTTTTTTTCTCGGGACATTGAGTATTCATATATGTGTGTTGTCGTGTGCAGGTTCCCCGTGTGGAGCTGACCCTCTCCGAGCTGCAGGAAATGGCCACGAGACAACAGCAACAAATAGAGGCTCAGCAACAGATGTTGGTCGCCAAGGTAACTCGTACATGCACGCACACGCAGAGCTGTTGGATGGATTGCCTGTCAGTTAGTGTAAGGTTATCTACATTAGAGTCTGTCTGAAAAGGTCGGCTTTGAGGCTCCAGGAGCTACGGCCTTGGATTTTTGTGTGTACGTGTGTGTTTGTGTGTGTGTGTGTGAGGATCATGGCTTATACATCTTGCTTGGAAACAGGACATGTGATTCAGGTCAGGGTTTAAGGACTGGCAGGAAAGAACAACTCCATCTGAGCCAATAGAAAACCATTCAGCTCCAGGTTGTGTGTGTGACAACTTTGCGTGTGTGAGACACAGATCATGGGCATTCCCATACTAGGAAGTGACCTTTGAGTCAGCAGGAAATGAGGTCAGCGGGGAGCTGCTGGGAAGCTGAAGCAGAATGGTACTCCAGGAAAGACACAGAAGGACGAGCCAAAAAAAAAAAATCAGATTCTTAATTTGTTTAAATCTCTCCTTTCATTTGATGAAGTGTCTACTTTGTCTAAAGTGAATAAAATGCTTTCAGCAGAGAATATTTTTAACCACCAACTTTGATTAGGCCAATTTGGGGTTTTTCAAGGCCAACTGTGGCACTGATGTTTTGATTTGGCAGCGTTCTGCTGGTATTCAGCATTTTTAAAAGCAGTAATTTTCCTGCTAAATGACAGCCACGGAGTGTTTCCTTCCAGTGTGTAAGTGTTCAAGTATTTCCTTGTCTTGCCGAATGAAAAGGTCTCCCAGCTGGAAATGGAGAGGCAGTTACTATCCTCGTAACATTCGAAGAATTGATTGACGACTTCCAGGAAGAAAGAGTCCAAAACACAGCTACTGTACAGGCACCTCCCGCATGTCTACACTGCCTATGTAATAAAACAAGCTACTGTTATGTAATGTGTTATTAGTGTGTGTGTTTCAAGTGAATGATGGGAGGCTCCTAGCCAACATTCCATTTCCGTCTTTCTACGTGTGTGTGTGTGTGTGTGTGTGTGTGTGCCTGTGTGTGTTGATAGAGACACACAGGTCAGCTGTACTACGTGCCAGCACGATACAGAGAGAGGTGTAAACTGCCTCAGTCAGCATCACACAGGCCCCCCTCTCTGTCTGTCTGTATGTCTGTCTGTTCCTCCTTTGTAGGCTATTTGCTTTATAATGTGTGTTTCCAAAATAAATGAAAATCAGTACATTATTAAATATTAATATATTTCAGATATTTTACTTGATGTGGTGACATAGTGGCAAGGTGATCACAGTGCTGATACAAGTGACTTTTTCAGTCAGTACGTTTACATGACATTAGAGAAAATCAGTTTATTGGGATTGTCCGACTAGAACCAGACTGTTAAAATACATGTAAACATGTAAGTCTGACTGGAATCGTACCAAATCGAATTTCTCAAAATCGGACTAACACACCTAGATTATGCAATTGGGAGTTGAACTACTCCTGCGTGTATACAGTCAATCTGAACTAAACTGGCCTAGGCACTCTGCACATGTTCCACCCCAGGCTTTGACTCAGAAGAAGAACAGCATTAAATGCATAACAGAAGAAGAAGCCAGTAACAACACGGTGATATCTACATCAAGAACGGTTTACATTTGGACGTGTGAAATATACAGAGCTGTAAAGTTGTCCAACATGGTACCAGTGTGCCACCAGCTAACTGTAGCTAATCAAGTGATGAAATAGGTCAACCAGGAAAAGGCCCAATACTAACAAGCTGAAAGGGGGCATATCGGACCTATCATAGCGAAGTCAGACAAACTTGGATCAATAAATCAATTCCCCCTCCTGTGCTTGCAAACTGACACTTCAAAACAGTGAGAGAAGTAAGGCCCAAAGAAACGGATATTTTTCATGTGAAATCAAAATGCTTCTAACTTCAAAAATGTTTGTGTTCATGTCTAACTCCATCACTTTAGTTAGTAGTTGAGAAGACTCACTATTTGTAGAAGAACATGACCTCGTCCATTTTGAGTAATGGTGACAAACAAATCCACAAAAATAAAGTGCTTCATGAAAGAAAAAGGAAAAAAATCTCAAACGTGCCCTTATCTTTTGTATTTTCCAGGAGCAGAGACTGAGGTACCTTCACCAGGGAGGCAGATCTAACCAAGGACAGACACAGGTGGGCTCCATATGTCTGTCTGTCTTCTATCAGTCTTAAAAAAAATGTTCTTCAAGGCACCAGGGCAGGATAAGTTCTGCATTTTTCAACCTGGACCCTATCTTCTTTTTGTGTCTAACTGACTAATAGAAACAACAGTTTTAAAAATTGATCCAGTATTAAGCAAGACTGCTGCAGCCAGCAGGCTGCAATGTAACCACTCAGGGCACATTTATCCTGCCACTCGTGTTTGTTTTGCCACTGACAGGCTCAGATTGTTATTCTAAGTTTCTGACAACATGGAAAGGATCCCTACAGAGATAGACCTTTTTGCTAAACAATAAAATCCTTTGTGTTTAACCACACACAGCCCCTAAAACACTGTCTTCAAACCTACCAGCAAACATGGCCGCAGTGCTGCAACACTTTAACTTTAGACTAGACCAATATAAAAAAAATGTTGTTACTATTAGTCACTTAGATACAGATCAAGGTTAGTCTTTGAGGTTGAAACGCTTCATCCTACATATGTACCGTATTGCTTGTTCATTAACTGCCATCTGTAAAGGGAGTGTTTCTAAGTTTGTTATAGCAAGGGGACTTTACAATACAGCCTATTAATCAACTCAAGTTAATTAAACACAATTATTTATATTGTTGTCACGTTAAAAGCTGATTAAAAATGAAATGAAAAGTCTAATGGACATTAAGCTTGTGTCTTTTCTTCTTCTCTCTTGTTCAGTCTGAAGCTGAGAAGCTGCAGCGTCTGAAGGAGCGAGTGGAGACTCAGGAAGCCAAGCTGAAGAAGATCCGAGCCATGAGAGGACAAGTCGACTACAGCAAACTGATCAACGGAAACCTCTGTGAGCTGAAACACACTGCAGAGATTATGTCTCTGGATTACAGGCACTGCAGTTTATCACGACTGACTCATGCTACAATAGTGTAATAGTCTTGCTGCTGCAGCATTCAGGAGGGAAGCCTGTGCACAAATTCAGCTGAGAATACACTCAGCTTAAATGTCATGGTCACTGTGTCATTTCCAAAAAAGCAGAAGTGAGAAGACAGTAAATTATGATATGGGGTATAGACTACATAAAGGTACATAGAAGTGTGCAGGCATGCAAACATTAACTGACTGACTTGTATTTCTCCACCCTCTCCTGGTGTCTGTGTCCAGCTGCAGAGATCGACCATGTCAGCAGCCTGTTTCAGGAGAAGCAGGCCGAGCTGCAGTCTGCTGTGGCCAGAGTCGATCAGGTAATGTGGAGGGTTGTTTGTCACTGAGGTCAAAATCAAGCAGAACCGAGTCAGCTAAGACGTCAAATTCTTTCGAAATGGTTTTAACAGTTGACCCAGCAGTTGGAGGATTTGAGGAGAGGACGCCTTCAGATGCACTCTGTTGCACCAGCGCAGGGGCCACCCACCGGGTCCCAGGGGGCACCCACTGGCCAGAAAGGATCCCCCTTGTCTGGCCCTGCAGCCCTGGAGCTGAGGAAACTCTACCAGGAGCTGCAGGTAAAATACACCTTCTCATAATCTCTTACTTTCAGAAAACAGAGATCGTTCTCACAGAACAGAGTGTATAAGAAATCTAATGCTGTGCATTTCAGGCTCGTAACCGTCACAACCTGGAGCAGAGCAGCAAGTTGGCCCAGAATAAGGAGCTGCTGAACAAGAGGAACGCCCAGGTGACAGTGATGGACCAACGCATCGGAGACCTGAGAGAACGACTGCATAAGAAGAGAGCAGAAGTACACAACTAATCATCTAATGGAAACACACATTATCTGCATTTCATTTCTCTTGACGGCTGGTTTAAAGTTAGCTTGGCAGTTACTGTAGGTCTAATTCTTTTTGTCTATCTTTGCACCATCTCAGTTGAGTCGTATGAATGGAGGAGGCCTGTCCTCGCCTCAGTCCTCTTCCCACCCAGGCGGTGGGGTTTCAGGGCGGGTAGCTGCTGTTTGCCCCTACATCCAGGTTCCAGCGGAGGGGAGACAGGAGGTGGGGTACCCCCTGCCCGCTGACCCACCGTCCAAACCCACCCCGCTCAGCCACATCCGCTCCCTCTCAGGTTGGCAGATTTAGCTTTCTTTATTATTCTAAAGCACTGTACAAGACTTTGTTTGCCTCCGTTTATTTCAGACTCTCTTATATCTGTTATCTTATATCTCTGTCTCTAACGTGCTGTCTGTTTCCTTTTCCTGTCTGTTGGCTCCTCTTTCTCCTCTTCCCTTATCTGTCGTTGTTGACGTTATCTTAAATGTGATGTGTTAATGTTATTGGTGATTATTGTTTTGTCACTCGTTCATGTTGTGGTGGTGGTTGCTGTTATGACTATTACTGTCCTGTGATGCAACTGTGATGTCATGGTGATGATGTTCATGTTGGTGTTGATGTGGTTTCGGTGGTTGTCGCTGTCGTGGTTGGTCTTGTTACTGTTCCTTGTGGTGGTGTGGCCATGCAGAGGAGGAAAGGAGTGGCATCAGGAAGCCTCCCAGCCAGTGGAAAGTGTCAGATTTAGACATCGTCCTGTCAGAGCCCACTGAGACGTGGGAGGGACCTCGGTCCCCTCAGGCGGGCGACAGTAACAACAGTGAGTCCCAAGAAGGCGCTAGAGAAATTTACTCACCACTAGCTTCATTGGTGATAGATTAGCAGCACCTCACTCCTCACTCCTTCACCTGCACCTGAAGGTGTAGTGGGTCTGTTGGAAGTATTTCCTGCATGATTTCAACACAAGTGTTGAGCCTTAATCCCAAAGTAGACATTATCTTGGGCTACATCCACACTAATATGTTTTCATGTTTAAATGCTTAACTATTGCTATATTTATACCTAGTGTCCACATTACCCCTGCATTTTGGAACCCTTTAAATGGACGCCTTAAAAAACAATGCTAACCCTGATACCCACGCAGATACCCACGTTTGCTTCCCTATCGGGTCTTATCAGTCACAGCTTGTCAAGCCAAAACATAATAGCTAGGTCTACTTTCCTTATGTGATTTCATCCTTTCCCATTGCCATGGCTACCTCTGGTGATGGATGATGCTCCTGGCCAGACCATATTTGCTTTGTAACAACTTCCAATCTGTTTGCTCCACCTTGACTGCCATACTTGTGTTACTTTTAGTAACAATTCCACCTCGTCATCTGTCCAAGCAAAGAAATCGGTGGTTTTACTTTTCACCATCACTTTTTTTCACCATTGCATTTTCTGTAACTGAGCAACCAACGGCTGAGTAAACAATCTGCCACCTGTTTACGTTGGCATGTGCATTCCCAGTGTTAGTATGGACCTAGATAAATTCTGAGAACGTTCTAAAATGCTTATGTGTTAGTGTAGTTGTGGCCTCAGATTGAGTCTTTGGTTGAAGAATGGAAAGGCGCAGTCACACCAAGAATGCTGTGAAGTGATTTTGTCTAACTATACAGAACAGATGGTTAGGAGAACATAATTGAATCAGCTACAGAAAATGACCTCAAAATGTTCGGGCCATGTGTATGAGGGCACAGACATGACATCTGATAGCCAGCAGCTGCTCTGGGTTGGGAAACGCAGCATAAGAAAATAAACTGAGGACAAATCACAGTCTAGACTGAGACCCACATTCAATTAGACCTCCATGTCCTCTTACCTGATGTGAGAATTGTAACTGTTTCCCCCAGTCTTTATGCTAAGCTTCTGTCACTTGACTAAAGCGTCATATTTATGTAACCGACTTCGGATGTTATCAGCCCATTAAATGGCTGTTATTTCATAGACATCGGTTAAAAGGGGCCTGCCATACTATTTCGTTCAAAGGTTGTTACATCCCTTGTGGTTTCATTCATTCATTTTCTAACCGCTTCATCCTCTTGAGGGTTGCGGGGGGGTACACCCTGGACGGGTCGCCAGACGATCGCAGGGCTGACACACATAGAGACAGACAACCATTCACGCTCACATTCATACCTATGGACAATTTAGAGTTACCTAATTACCTAATTAAGTTAAACTGCATGTCTTTGGACTGTGGGAGAAAGCCGGAGTGCCCGGAGAGAACCCACGCTGACACGGGGAGAACATGCAAACTCTGCACAGAAGGGCTCCCACGCCCGGGATCGAACCGGCAACCCTCTTGCTGTGAGGCGAGAGTGCTAACCACCACACCACCGTTCCGCCCTCACCTAGTGGTTTGTGGACTCCTATTTTGAAGCCTTGCATTTGGCATTTCACCTATCGCCATCTTGGTTATTTGGAGCCAGAATTGACCATATATGGATGAGAGGGTGGAGCTGTGGAGGAGCAAGGGACAGATCTAGCTTATAGACTGTGGTGATGCCTCACCTTGAGTGACAGCCTGTCACGTAAAGCGGACCCACCCTTAATTATGCATAACTTTATGCCTTGATAAAATGTTAATGGCTGAGTTATATTAAAACTCACCCCCCATACAGTTGTCAAGGAAGGGGGATTAGAGTAACAGAGACCAAAACCTTTTACTGCAACAGGCTGTATCTTTATTTCTGCTGTAAAGTTGGGCGTTTTAACATTGGTGTCCATGGGGATTGACTTATGTTCTGGAGCCAGCCTCAAGTCGCCATTTTAGGAACTTTAGCCCTGGAAGCCATTTTGTTAGTTTTCACACTCACTTATGTTATGTGTAGGTGCAAAAACTATATGATTAGGTTTAGGAAAACATATCAGGGTATGTCATTTAAAACAACTGTCGTCTCTGGTCAAAATAAGTCTGCGATGACATTTGGTTTCACAGGGAATATGACACCTGCTCTCCTGGGTGAAAATCCTGCGTTTGTTTGACCCATTCACTACCCTTCCCTTTCGCTTGACCGTCGCCAACTTTCTTGCTCTTTATACAACGTCACTTGACTTCCTCCCTTGCTCCTGTCATAATTATACAGTCAGAAGAGGTTGCAGCCTATCATTAAATGTAAATGGCCCTTTCATGGCCTGATAATGGCCTCCGGAACCTATTAGCAGGTGTGGCAGGCCCCTTCTAACTTATATCTATAATGCTTATAACCACTGATAATGGCCATTCAATAGCCTGATTTACCCTTCAGACACCAGGTTGGTATGAGTTTTCTCATCTACTCTCTGCAAGATGTGAAAAGGTTCCTTTAACATAGCATGTTTTTGAGTCTAGTTAATAATCACACTAGCTTAACTTATTAATGTCAACACCTGTCCACATAGCTAGAATCAGCTTCGTCAACAAAGCATTACCTTGCCTCATTAACCACTGACCATGTTGTATCAGGCCACTCTCATTCAGCGGGCCACTCTGACACTTGTCCTGCCTATATAGTCATATATCAGTACACCCAGGCTGGAAAGGCAAAGCATTTTTACTCACTTAGTTTAACTACTGGGTATAAGTAAAGAGTCTTGAACTAGCACTGATACAGATCCCACTGTGCTCCTGAATGCCAAAGCAAATGCCACAGCTCTATTTATTGTCCCAGCTTCTGTAATGTGGAAAACACACAGTTGTAAATCATGTCAACAATAGAACAAATGACACAACAAATGAATGACAGGAAGTCTGAGGTACGCTTGTAGCTATACACAGTCTGTGTACTCAGTCTGTGTGTGTGAGTCAGATAACCAGAGATTTTAGGTAAGGGGGGTTAGGGGGGGAGTCACAGCAGCTGTTGTTGCTGTCATCGGATAGATTAAGGCTCTCTAACAAATGTGAGTGTTGAATATCTATTATACTGTATGAATGCTAATATAATATAAGCATAGCAGTCTAAAGTCAGATCATAATTCCATGCATTCCCATTAGCATTACAATACACATGAATTGTTTATTTATTCATTGAAAATCCTGAGATGGTTTCATATTCTAATAACTTAAACTAATATTTGCTTGAAAGTTGTAACAGCCAGGGCCTTTTCTGAAACAAAAACTCTTTTTAATTTCCTATGAGGAGGCTTCATTAATGATCAACAGGAAAGTCTTCGAAAATGTTGGTGCTTCTGTTTAGAGAAAAAACTGACTTGTATTTTTATTAACCAACACATCTGGTCCAGTCAGTGTCCTTAGAATGAGCTGCTTATATCTACATAGAGAATGGGTCCTTGTCTGTGGAGATCGCTATGTTGCATTGCCATGTTTCTACAGTAGCCAGACAAACAAAACACTGGCTCTAGATAGGGATTTAAACGTTTTTGTGTTGGCCACCATACTTAGCAGCCCCTCCACAACAAGAGCTTTGGAAAAACACTGATTTTTTAACATTAAACTGTTTCATTCAGTGCTTTTACTGGTTAAAAAAAATGGTTTTGTTTGTTTGTTTTTGAGAGAGGGATACATTTGTGGATAACTCGACTCCCGATAAAAACTTTCCAAAGTCTGGATATTAAGTTAACAGAGAAAAAGGTGAGCACACACTAGCAGATGCTGGGCTAGCGAGCTATCTTTGATATGCCAGCGTCATTGAAACACTTATTTGTCACCTGAAATGCATTTTGCCGGTTTAAAACACTGGGGCAGTTTGTTTTGGAGAAGAAGAGACCTTTATGGATAATTCGGCTCCCCATGAAAACCTCCTGAACAGTCAACACTGAGGGATTTGTAACCTGGATAAATTTAAGCTGGTTGCAATCTGCAGTCCTCCCTACTTCATGCTACTAAATCCCCCTAAATTATACACCTTGGACCTTCAGATGTAGTACTGATTAATCTTTAAATAACCTATTCATTTATCTTGGAGGAACCGTTCGACATTTTGGGAAATACGCTTCATTGCTTTCCTGCCAAAAGTTAGATGAAAGACAGATTCCACTCTCATGTATGTATGTTTATTGTCAAGATCCCAAATTAGCTTAGCTCAGTATACGTACCTCTATATAAAAATAACACCTTGCCATTTCATGGGCTTTGTGGGAGAGATTATATCTTGGTTGTGGTCTGCAACTTCCTGGAGTATTCTAGTCTTCCAGTCTTTCTGCTAAACTAAGCTGAACATCTGCAGATAGTAGCTTAATATTTTGAGAGTGGTATCAATCTGTCAAAATGACATTAGAAAGATAAGGTGGACACTTACTTCAGACAGACATTAAATTTTGGTTGGAATGAAAATCGGGTTGGCGATATTTTAAATGGATATTTTAAATGTCTGAAGACGCTAGAGTTTCACAGTGTGGACGTCAACAGTAAGACATTTTGTTTGCCTTACCTTATGACCAATGTCATTATTCTATGTCAAGATGACATTGGCATGAGACGTTTCAAAGACTTAAAACCAACAAAATATCAACGTCATCTGTCATCAATATTCTGCATCAATTGATGCTGGCAACAGATGTCCTGTCACTGAATTTAGTCAACCAACATCACAACCTAAAGTCAACTAAATATCAACCCTGAAAGACATTGGTAGCTAGCTACATACATATGTAGCTTCTTTTTATAGTGTTTGACTGTTGAGCTTGTGTTCTTTGAACTAAATGATATTTCAGATGCTCTGAAATACACTGAATGTTGCCACCAGTGATCATCAATCAACATCAGTTCATGAAGACAGAGACTGACATTTAAAACATTAGATGTCACCTAAAGAAGAGACTTGAGTAGCGAGTTTGATAGGCTTCTTAAAACCCTTAAACCGACCCTGAGCCACCCCGCTTGTCTTTAGCATCAGGGTGTACTGTGATGGTGCCAGTCCTGTAAACTGTACTGCCTTTCCTCTACAACATTGAGTGGCTGCTTCTAATCTGGGCTCTCAGGCACATGGCCAAGTTTCCAGCTCGCACAGAGCTGACTGTTTCCTGTCGTGACCGTTTTTCTTCCTGAGGTCAGCAGGTTACAGCAGCAGTCAACAGGTTGTACAGCACAGTTTACTGACTGCAGGACTCCCAGGCTCACTAGTTAATCAGTATTAGTGTGGTATGTGCCAAAACTGTGACGTGGCTGGACCACCGAAAGATAAGCCAAGTGGTTAGGTAACAGCTTAAAATGATACTCTGACAATGGATGCTGAATTATAGCCAATTGTGACAAGCAGTGGAATTTTAATGTCCCACAATAGACTTTTTAGATTATTTTTAGCCAAGCTGGACGCATTGCTCTAAGAATGGGAATGTCGGTCAGTCTGGCAGTTGGTCGGTTTATATGGAGCCCCTAATGTCCCAAAAGGTGATTATTATTTATTTATTTTTTTATGTTGTGCACATAAGTTAATTTAATTTAACTTTGTATACCATTCTAATGACTTCAGATGCACACAGCCACCATATAATGGAGAGAACTCAGCTAATCAAGCTTTATTCTCTATTGAAGCCCTAATGTGGGAGCCCGTGTTCCCCAGCTCAATATCTCTTAATAAGGCTCATTTAGGAGACCTTTCAAAGAGTTTTATGTTGTCAGCAATGTTTTTCCCTAGGTTAAAGGTCCTATTTTGTAGGATTTAGGGGGATATATTGGATGAAATAGTATACAATTTTCACAACTATGTTTTCCTTCGTGTATAATCACCTGAAACTAAGAATCACTGAGTTTTCATTTCCTCAGAATAAGCTGTTTATTCCTATATACAGAGTGGGCCCTCTTCCACGGAGTCCTCCATGTCCCTACAGTAGCCCAGAATGGAGAAATCAAACACTGGTGCTAGATTGGTCCATTCACATTTTCGCATTTTCACATCGGCCCCCGTAGTTTTCCCACATGGTAGATAAGTTTCATTTGGTTGCAATTTACAACCTCACCACTAGATGCCACTTAACCCTGCACACTGGACCTTTACATTTTCAATGTATATTTCCCTGGGTTAGTATGTTGATATCAACCACCTACCGCTTATAGCCTACTTTAGGCCAAAAGCTATACATTTGCGGACAATGACTGAACAGATTTTTACCATTCAAACTACATTTTAAACATCTGTGTCCCTTGGTTCTTTTGCAATTTGAACTTTGAAGCTAGCCCTTACCAATCTCTTACAATTTTAGTTAATGTCAACAGATGAAGGACCCTGGGAACCTAAGGTCTTGTAAGGTGATGTTTTTTTAGCTTGTGTTTGTATTCACTTTGGAGATGGCTTAACTTTTCTAGCACCATCATCAGGTCAAAATTCTAATTTGTCCATTACTTTGTTTATGAACAAATACCTCCAAAACGAATATCCGTTTAAAAATATTAGCATACAAACATGCTGAACTTATGTTAAATATGTCAAATAGTACCTGCTAAACATCACCTTTTTAACATTGTCAGTGGAGCACATTAGCATGTAGCTCAAAGCACTGCTATGAATACAGCCTGACTGAACTGCCAGCATGGCTGTGGACTCTTAGTCTTGTTAAATATTTTTTCAGGATGCTCAGCACACAGTCATATTAAGCCTGTAAGCTGCAATAAACTCCAAAATAGTAATGGTATCAGTTTTAAAGCACAAGCTCAGATTCACAAGGCTGTTTCCTTCCATTTTTAGTTTATATGGAAGTTTACTGTGGTTAAACTGTTAAGCATTAACGTGGCCGCTGACCTCCAGGATTGTCATTGGTTAATAGGCAACACTGGAACAAGATTTAGTAACTGACCAGTACAGTGACCTTAGTGTACCAGTTAGTTATGTAACACCACCTGTGTGGAGACAGAGGCTGGGTTAAACTGCTGCTTTACATAGCCAGCAGGTTTCAGAGCTTAGTATTTTAGCACAGTGAGCCAAGGCAGCATCTTCCTGTTATTTGAGGTTTTGGAATGCACTCACTGTGTTTCTGAGTTTGTCCCCACATTAACCAACAACTCTTCTGGTAAAAATAGCAGAGCAGCAACCATGACTGCAACTGCCGGTTACTGTGAATGATTGTTTGTCTTTTTTATTATCAGATGCAGACGTTGCCATGACAACAACTACACTACCCATAAATTTTGCAGCCAAGCTCATGATCAGAGATACTTTAGTCCCATTGCTGTACTACTTACAGGATGCTAAACACATGTTTGCGGTGGAGGATACACTGCACTCACCAATTTAAACATGTAGAGTAGTTGTTAAGCTATGTAGCACTTTTCTTGTTGCATTACAATATGCTATGTTGAGGTGAAACAAGTGGAAACCAGACTTAAAAATAACTCAATGACTTGGAGCCTGTTTCAGTTATTGCATTGCAATTACAATTGCAATATTGCAGTTTTGATGTGGTACTAGATTATGGAGCGTGAAGTTTGTCATGTTTTATGTTCTTGGAGTAAACTATATGTGTGGATAATAATATGTTTACATTTTAAGCAGTTGTTTTCTCTTGTATATTGGTATTATGCCACCGGAGTGACAAACTGTATATAGCAGCTAGTGTAATACATATATTTAGGTGACTATTTAGCATCCAGGTCCAGTCCTACTTCTCAGCACAACTTACCTTCATATCAATGTGCCTTCTACACCTTTAACCTCATTTGATGTACAGTGATGGATAGATTACTGAACTGGCCGACTGAGTACAGGTCCAGGGGCCCAAAGTGTCAGAGGCACTCAAATGAATATATACCGACCAAAAAAAGACACAAAAAGACAAATAAAAGAGATGCAAAGGACCTGCAAAGAGACATAAAACAATCAGAATAGACACAAAATGACAGAAAAAGACACAACATTTTTTCTTTTACATGTCTGTGTCCAGGGGCCCACTGTCTCATAATCTGCCCATGCGTACAGCACATGGTACTCTGTCATTCTCCTGTCTGTTTGTGTCTGTGTTTACCTCTTCCTCTCCACCTTAACCTTTGTCCCCTTCTCAACACTCTCTCTCTCTGTTTAGCTAATGAAGCATCATGGCCTAGCATCAGTAAGAGTGTGTCAGATTGGAGGACCAACAGTCCAGAACAGGTACTGCACTACTTCTACTCCAGACATGAGGAGATAACAGTTAATAATTATTATTATTATTTCCACTAAATGATATTATAGAGACATTTAAATATTCATCAGTTTGCTAAGAGCCTCCTTGAGGCCATTTAAAGGCACCCTAGCTCCCACTTTGAAGACCAGTGCAGTAGATGACTGTGTGAACTTTTCAACTCAAGAAATATCTCTTTCCAAAATAGCAATGCAGGTGCTCACAGGGAAAGTAGGTTATGCAGTCAGACTGTAGAGCAATCTTTTTCAAATTCTCTCTCGCTCCACATTTCCATGTCTCTCCCTCCCACCAGCTTCCCTCTGGTTATGGTACTTACCCCAGTGCCACCCACCAGGCGGCAGGGCATCACTCTGCCACCAGCTCCCTGCCCCGCTCTGCCCCTGGTACACTGGGCTGGCCCCGATCCAGTGCTGCAAATGCCACCTCATGCTCCTCTTCATCATCTTCCTCTTCACAACAAATACAGCAACGGATCTCTGTTCCTCCAAATTCAAGCCAAGGTGATTTAAAGGGTAACTTAACACCATACTGAGCTTATTCTGTAATGTGGAAGCCCATTTTCTGTCAGCGATTGAAAACAAGAATCCTATAAGTCATTGTCATAAAAATCTTTTTTGAGATAATATCTCAAAATAATGTGGTGCTTTTCAAAATATTGAGTTAGTTTCTCAGTAGACTGACTTGGTATTTCAAATAATGTCTTCGTATCTCAAAATGATGAGATTTTTTCTCAAACTGGGTAAAGTGCTTAGTGATTCAAAATCATAAGACTTTCTCAAAATAATGACTTAGTATCTCAAAACACAGAGAAATTGTCTCAAACTGACTTAGTATCGCAAAATACTGACATTGTATTTCAAAATAGCAATTTCGTATCTCTAAATAACGAGAAACTATCAAAATAATGACTTAGTATCTCAAAGTAATGACTCAGTATTTCAAAATAATAAGAAACTTAATCAAAATGACCTATTTTTTTAAGTAATGAGTAAGTTTTTCAAAATAATGAAAAACTTTCACGAAATAATGACTTAATCTCAAAATAATGAGTCAGTTTTTCAAAATAATGACAGTATCTCGAAATATTGACGTAGTATTTCAAACTAACAGGGAACTTTATCAAAACAATGACTTGGTATCTCAGAATAGAGTAAAATTTATTTCATTATCAGTATCTCAAAATACTGACTTACTTTATCAAAATAACAATTATCTCTAAATAATGTGAAACTTTCTCAAAGTAATGACTAAATATTTCAAAATAATAAGAAACTATCAAAATAATGACTTAATATCTAAAGATAATGAGAAACTGTCGCAATAATGTCTCAGTATTTCAAAATAAAGATGTAGTATCAAAATAATGACTAAGTATTTCAAAATAATGACTTAGTGTCTCAAAATAATGAGAAGCTTTTTTAAAAATAATGACTTAATATCTCAAAATAAGGGGTTAGTATCTCAGAATAATTACATTATGGTTGCAGGATGTTTTTTTTTTAATCACACTGGCAGAATTGGCCATCCATACTTTTAGGACTGTTCTTTTTATAAACATTTTTAAAAATATTTTATGTAAGCAGTCATTTTCAACAAAATACAACAATCCTCTCTATTGTAGGGAAACTGAATGATGAATTCTGCAAATAAAATCTGTCTGTCATGGAGATGTGGGTGCAGGATTTGGAAATGATGTGTTAATTCAGTATTTTCTGTACTCTGTCTCTGCTGTCAGGCTCCAGCTCCCAGCCTTCTCCCTTGTCCCCACAAACGGAGCGAACAGATCCACCTCCAGCTGTGGCCGTGCGTCCCTACGTCCCAGACCACCCCTCCAGGCCCCAGTCCCCCAGGAAGGGCCCCGCCACCATGAACAGCAGCTCCATCTACAGCATGTACCTCCAGCAGCCTCAGGCCAAAAACTATGGCTCTCTCAGCAACAGGGCTACTGTTAAAGCAGGTAATTAAACAGCAGCTTAATTTTTTTTTTTTAATACAGATCCTGCCATATGTAAAGTGTGTGTTTAATGTTGATACACCATCTAAGCGCTATCTGTCCCTTTTCCTTTCTCTCCATAGTCTATGGTAAACCCATCCTCCCCACCTCCTCCACCTCTCCATCTCCTGTCCCTTTTCTCCAAGGAGGAGGAGGAGGAGTAAAAGCAGGAGGAGAGGATGTTACAGATAAAGAAGGAGGGAAAGGAGGAGGCGAGAGCAGTGATGGGCAAATCCTCCCTCCACCCACTGTGGACAACATCCCTCGTCCCCTCAGTCCCACTAAGCTTACCCCAGTTGGTAGGTATCAGAGAACGAATAAATCTCATCCCTGTGCTGTCATACTTCTGCTTGCTTGTTATATTGTGGATTATTGCAGTGTGAATTGAGTGTAAATCTGCGACAAATTTCTAATAAGTTTCAAAACCCTCTGCGACACTATACCTGCTGTAACATGACACTGTTCTACTTACCAAGTATAGGGCTCATTTCCCTTGTGATTATTTCCTTAGAAAATAGATTTTTTTGTACTTAATTATAAAAAAAAAAAATCTGTGGCAAATAAGTGTTGGTTTGGAATCTGGGGAGCAGAGGCAATTCATAACAAAAAATTCTGATAAACAAACAGAAGGGTGCGTATTTGTAAACATAACAGGATCCCGCTCTGACATATTTTGCTTTTCCACCTCTGCTCTCCACAGCCCACTCCCAGCTACGTTACCAGAGTGATGTTGACCTGGAGGTTCTCCGCCGGCGTCTCAGCAATGCTCCTCGACCTCTGAAGAAACGGAGCTCCATAACCGAACCTGAAGGCCCACAGGGGCCAAACATCCAAAAACTACTGTACCAGAGGTGTGTGCTACTGTATACTGTGCTCATAAACACAAATACATTTTATGAAAAAGAATTTGCAACAGAAACTAAATGAACGCATCTTGATTAAAACTGTTTTCTGTGGTGGTGTGCAGGTTCAACACATTGGCGGGAGGCATGGAAGGAGGTTCAGGTAAGACACTGTGATATGATGTACGGCCCTGCTCAGGGCTGTAGTCCAGACCAACCCAGTCAACCAATCAATCAAATTTATTTATAAAGCCCAATATCACAAATAACAATTTGCCTCAGAGGGCTTTACAGCATATGACACCCCTCCAGTCAGTTTAAGTCAAATCCAAAACAGGGTCCAGGCCAGTCTTGGTCAAGATCAAGTCCAGAGCAAATTGAGTCCCATTCAAAAATCCAAATTTAATAATGATGGAACAGACATTTTCCATTGAACATTAGCTGAGGTAGCTAGCTTGTGACTTGCTAGAGGTGATGTTACTGCTAGCGAACTGTGGCAGCAAGTGCTGAGCTCAGGGCCAATGTTACTTGCAAAACTGAATCAATGCCAGATAGGAAGATACAGAGGATGAGGGTGTATTTTTTTTTTCATGCTACCTGTTGGTAGGGAACGCTCTGTACAACTGATACTGAATCAGCAGCCAGGAACAACATGACCAGTTCTCAATAGCCAAGTCTGAGATCAAGACAATTACGAGTCCAACAAGGCAGGAAAACAGCTGAGTGCAAGACTTTAAAAAAGTGCTTTCAAGACTGAGACTGGATTCGACTACCTCAGCCTTACCTCAGGACAGTCTAGGTGGCATCAGTTGTATGTCTGTGTTGTACTGATTTGGGTTGATGAAGCTTAAATCGGCTCTTTCCCTCTATATTCCAGGCAACACGTTCTACCAGCCTGACTGCCTTTTGGGTGAAATGGACAACATTCATTCAGCAAATGGGAATGTAGAACCTGGAGACAAGCACGTCAGTATGGCGACCACAGAGGGCGAAGTTCAAAACATGAATTCAGGCTCCCGCCGCTTGTCCCCTCCTTCTGTTGCCATAGAAACACCCAAAGACACAACAGCAAAAGCAGAATCTACCAATAATGCGTCTCCACCGACCCAAACCAGCCCATCCCCTGCACCTGATAGGCCAGAGGACCAGAACAACAACAACCAGAAAGGATCAAGTCCTGCACACAACTCTGTGGGCCACGCTTCCCCCTCCCCATCACCTCCTGCCCCACCTTCAAAGCCTAAGGTAGGCATAGATTGTATTCATACCAGATATGGGGTACAAACATTAAAACTAGAGCTGCTTTAAAATACCTATGTGCCATGGATTTTTGCTTTCTGAGCAAATATTCTGTTTTTTTTTTTTGTGTTTGCCTTTGTAATATGCCGCTAATAACCTAAACAAAATGATTGTTCTCTGTGAAAGCTAACGCACCAGATTAAGCACTAAGTACTTATTTACAATTCCTATTCTGCACTGTCAACACTTTTCCGTTTGTCTCCCTTTGTGCTGCAGGTGAAGCGAACCAACCTGAAGAAGCCGTCATCAGAGCGAACAGGCCACGGTCTGAGAGTGAAGTTTAACCCTCTAGCTTTGCTGCTGGATGCATCGTTAGAAGGAGAGTTTGATCTGGTGCAGAGGATTATATATGAGGTAACAAAAGATTATGTAGTTGTTGCAGTATTGGTATTACAATACGTTTACCTAATACAGTACGTCTTTTTTCAAATTTGCACTGCTTATGAACTGTCTGAGTTTATTTGTTCAGCTCAACATTACAGTGAGTATTTTACAAGCCATCTTATGCTTTGCAAGAAAATAAGGAAGCCAATCCTATTGGGCACCCTTGAGGAGGCAATTCAAAGAGAGACCCCCTTCGGAGACATCTGCATTTAACACAAATGTCATAAAGTCCCAATTTACCACAAGTAAAATCCAAAAAGATTCAACCAGTAGCAGTTTTTCACGTCAACTTAGGTCCAAAGGGCAAGCTAGGCAGTGTAGGAGACAGGAGGAAGAGTCATAAGATGGGACAGCTCGGAGGATGGGTAGCATTGTGGACATCAGGGTTGGCAGCTAGACAGGTGGGTAATGGGGTAGCCTGAAGATGATGAAGGACCAGCTCTTTCAAACAACCACAAAGAGGAACATCACGGAATCCTGGGACCACTGATCATTACTGGATTATTAGGTTTAATTGCAACATAGAACAGATTTTTGTCTGCACAGAAGTGAAAACTTATGCGAAAGTTGAATATAAATAGTGAGAGGTACTGGGCCGAGTACTGAGCCTTGAGGGACACCATACCTTACTGTGTGGAAAGACTAATATCCTTTTCACCAAAGCTGATGTCAAAGCTGCATGCGGCTCTGGAGATGCAGGTTGCCTACCCCTGGTATATGTGTTTTTTTAATGTGGTAAAACAAGCTAAAAATAGTCTACAGGCTGCTTTTCTACTGCCAATAGACAAGTGTGCCTTTCTGTTTTTTTCTGGTGTGTCACGTTTGACTTCACCAGCACACTGGAAAACAGGTTGGTAAACACTAGGAAGCTTCATCACTAGGAAGCTACGTCTTTTTTATATCTGTTACTGTTAACTGTTCTGTTACGATGTTTGAGCGCTGCTTGGACAGAGATGGATGAAATTTGTGGCTGAGAAGATTCATTAAAGTTACTAACAGTCATGCCAGAAAAGGGGTAAAAACAATGCATGTCCACCTGACTGTCATATTTCAATTGTTGCCGATCAGAGCTGAAGTCAGCTAAATGCTTGTGACTAGTGCAGAGTCATTTGTCCCAGAAATGAATTCACATTGTATTCTTTCCCACTAAACACAAAAGCCAGATGGTTGTGGGTGTTAGTGGGTTTTTGGTCCACTGGGAAAAGAGCTTAATACATTAATACATACATATACATATTACAGGTTGGAGAAAATAAAATCAAGGTTGCAACTTGATTCAGCTGCTGTTCTTAGCACTGCTTTGGTTTGGGCATTTTCAGTGTTGTGGTGTGGTCTAAAGCTTGACTGAATAGTGTGAAAAAGATAATGCAGCAGTTGTTCAACCACAAGAGATTGATCTAAAGCCACAGAATGTCTCTAGAATAAGTAAGTGTAATCTCAGTAGATAATCTTCAAATTTTGTGCTGCCTCTCGAGTAAAGCTGAGTATCATCAGACACAGTTTGGTTCTAATACTTTCAACTTGGTTATACTTCTTAAGTTTTGTTCTTTTGATACATTTTTGTGTTGAAAGAAAAAACACATTTTCTTATGCAACAGAAGAATATTTGTACACGCCAACAATTACTGTACACCCACACACAGATTGCCTCAACAGATCTGCTAATAACTGGAAGATTTGAAAGCTTTTAAATACCTTCCTGACAACACTTGGTGTAATAGCTTTGATCCTCAGCAGCTCTGTCAGGGGAGAGGTGGTCTCAGTTGTCAGGTGTGGAAAGTTAATGTTGAGGACACACTCACTCTGTATCACAGGGTTTTTTCAGCACCACAGAGCTCCTGAGAACAAAGCCTTACATCTTTAAAGGCAAACCCCCGTCTATCCCTGACAACTCTCACTTGGAGACCGGACAAAAGTGCTTACTGCCTCTCCAAACTGCAAACTCTAGCTGATACTCTCAAGGAAACATGCAGATGCTTCACATCCAGAACAAGCTCAGTTTGACGTTGTCGTACCCCGAGGCGGAAATTCGCAACAACTCAACAACTTCCAAGCTGTTCACAAAATGTTGCACTATCCCTAGTTTTGCAATGAATTCAGGTACTTGGCACTTCTATAGTGCTCTCCACCGGGGTTTCAGTACAGGGTTGAGTCAAGGCTTATCCTTGTAACAGATATCCGCATATGGATGCTGAATCTGTAGGCAGCAGCACAAGATTTTGTTATCAGAAGGGTTCTGTTATCTGTCTGAAAAAATTAGCCCAACTGGTATAGCCCAATAATGTTTGAGTGGGCTTTGGTTGCTTGTCAGTAGAGAGTCAAGGTCCCAACACACCAAGCCGACCGTCGGCTGTTTGTCAATGTTGGCCCATTGGTGAGCATCTGTCACGCTAGTTTTCTTGGTGTATCTTGCACTGTAGGCACTAGTAGGCCCTTGCTGGCTGTTTTCTGGCCAATTCAGCATGTATGAGTCTGCAAGAAGAAAAGAAGGAAAGGCAAAAATGGCTAAAGTCAAGAGGGCGCGAGATGGTAATAAACTGGTTTTATTTGGTGAGATTATGTTTTTAGCCATTGAGTGTCAGGTTGTTGTGTCTGGGCCTTAAAGAGGTGGAACACATTGGCCAAAATGCCATCTTGGAACTGGCTACTGTTTGACAACAGTTTAGCTCTTTATCAATTTATCTGCAGACAATAGAGATTAGCCAAAATCTTGTCTGAACCTGTCTAAAGTTCTAAATTGAACTGTAAACAATGGCCATTGCACTGAAGAGGAAGTCTTGGCCCTTGGCAACACCGGATCTCCTAAAATATTGGCCGTTGCCCCCCGAGGCTTATCGTCATCAAACGATAACCGATGGGTTCCAGGATTGAAGGATGATACCAATACAGATGTGATTCTTCCATTATCTCTGTGAACAGCCAATCATTCTATCAGTCTAATATCTTTTTGTACATTATCTCATCATCTCTGTCTTTAAGGTGGAAAACCCCAGCATGCCTAATGATGAAGGCATAACTCCTCTTCATAACGCTGTCTGCGCCGGCCATCACCACATTGTGAAGTTCCTGCTGGACTTTGGAGTGAATGTAAACGCAGCCGACAGTGACGGATGGTCAGTACCTTCGACCAGTCATCCAATCATGTAATAGTCCAGACTAATAATAGAACAGTGGCTGCTGAAGGGCCAGAGGGTGTTTGGGTAATGAAGACACTCTGTGGCAGCGATACTGGAGCTCAGCTCAGAGGCAACAGTGACAGAGATAATTGCATTTCTAAATTCATTTTGGACTCGGCTGCCTGAGCAGTATTGAAAGCACAGATTACCAAGTCTAATGAGGATCCGCATTCAGAAGTTACTTGATTTAATTACCGATGCATTTGACTGAATTCATGTTTAGTTAATGTCAGCATGCTTCATGATGACAGTCATTGTGTTTAGATTTTTGATACGAGTGCATTACTGGAAGATCTTTTGTACTTTCGGTACAACGGTTTAAAATCGGATTTTTATGTTGTCCCTTTCCAGGACCCCTCTGCACTGCGCAGCTTCATGTAACAGCGTCCACCTCTGTAAGATGCTGGTGGAGTCAGGGGCTGCCATTTTCGCCACAACGATTAGTGACGTGGAAACAGCGGCAGACAAATGTGAAGAAATGGAGGAGGGCTATACACAGTGTTCTCAGTTCCTCTATGGTAGGTAGATACACACCGACAGATGGTCATTAAAACTTAACTCAGCAGGTTTACACAGGGGAAACATTTCATTTAAATTGTTTTGCATCAAAATAACTCTCCACTGCAGCAGCATTATTGAAGTATTTTTTTAACACATAATACTCTGTATCTCTCCCAGGTGTACAAGAAAAGTTGGGTGTGATGAACAAAGGCTTGGTCTACGCTCTTTGGGACTACACAGCCCAGCAGGCTGATGAGCTGTCCTTCAGCGAGGGTGACGCCCTCACTGTGCTGCGTCGTCGTGACGACACAGAGACAGAGTGGTGGTGGGCACGGCTAAATGACCGCGAAGGATACGTACCCAGAAACCTGCTGGGGGTGAGAGAATAAAAGACATTACTACAGACACCTATACATAAATGTGTGTACACATGGAGCATTGTCTACTTTAAATGAATACTTCACCCTCCAAATGACCTTTTGTGTGTCAGTTACTCACCTCGTGTTACATTGAGTTTGCAAAGAAATCTTTCTCGCATGCCTCTATGGTGAGCAAATCCAAAAACTGAAAAATGTTTTGATGAACTGGAGTAAGTTGGGGCTGCGTAAAACAGCAGCAAAACTAGATCAAAACATCAGTTTACAAACTCTCACACAGCTCATGTAGTACAATCCAAATCCCAATAATCCAGTCATACAGTCAGTACTTCTCAAACACATACATTTTCACCAAGCACCCTGACACACCAAGCTGACAGTCAGCTGTTAGATAACGTCATCCTGTCCTTGAGCGTCTATCACCAAGTTTTTGTGGTGTGTCCTGCACAGTTGGCCTTAGTTGGCCCTTGTTGGCCCTTGTTGGCCCTTGTTGGCCACAGTCAGCTGTTTTTTGGCCCATTCAACATATTGAATTGGCGTTGGAGACAGCAGAAACCATAAGTGAATGAAACCACTCTGATTGGCAGTTTAGCTCAGTGCCAAGAGTAGAAGAGGAAATGAGGAAAGTAAACAAAGGGCTAAAGTCAAGAGGGCTTGAGATTGAAGCAAACGTGTTACATTAGATGAGATTATTCTTTAAGCCATTAATCTCTTAAGATGAAACAGTTTGTAACTGTGTGTGTTGTTGTTTGCCGGCGCATGGTAAAAATAATTTGTTCTTTCAGCATTATATTGTTCATGTGCTAAATGGCTAACAAGCATCTTGAATCTGTCCTGTTGGTCTTCTGGTTTTCTCTATTTTAATGACGTATACAGACCACTGCCACTTGCTGGTGTGGAGATTCTTTTCCTCTCATGCAGGTGCAGAATGTCTGTGCTGGTTGGCTGTAGTCTTTGTGATGTGTTCAAGTGCAACTTTATGGCCAAGAAACAGGCAACGTGAAACAGGCGACACCTTATTTCGAACACTTCCACGTAAACAGTCTCATGCACAGATGGGTAGCAAGGCTACACTGTTAATGCAGAAGTTTTAAATAGTAAAAGTTATTGTGAGAAGATTGTGAACAGATGTTTTGATACAGTTTTGCTATCGTTAAACATAGCATATGACTTCAATTCATTAGGATTTTTTTTTTTTTTTAAGATATTTTTAGGGCATTTTTTGCCTTTAATTGATAGGATAGTTAAGTGTGAAAGGGGGGGAGAGAGAGAGGGAGAGACATGCAGCAAAGGGCCACAGGCTGGAGTCGAACCCGGGCTGCTGTGTCAACAGACCTTGTACATGGGGCGCCTGCTCTACCACTAAGCCACCGACGCCCCAACTCATCAGGAATTTTCCCAGTTTTTTGGATTCTTGGTTCACTGTGGAGGCATGCAAGAAAAACTAAGTTTGCTTCCCAAATTAAACGAAACACGGGTGAGTAATTGATATACAAATTATCATTGCGGGGGTGAAGTATTCCTCAAATGATGGCAACAGAAGTTGGACAAGAGACAGGAGTTCAACAAGATAAAAGTTGTGGAGATATCCAAAGCTTACTAGACTTATCCTGCCTAGTTACGGTTGATAATCAATGATTGGACAGTCTTTGGATGATTATTATTTTTGAGGTATCGCTATGAAACTAGTAGCTAACACCACATATCCCAAATCCTAAATTCTTAAAGGAATGTTTGCAGGGTAAATAATTCTATTTAATTCAAGTGAAGCAACAAGAATAATATTATTGGCCATAAAACACAGGGATATGGAGTTATGCGTTATTGGATAGGGCTTCTGTGTTTGTGCTCAGTGCCATGTACGCCTCGGGAGCACAGCATGAACACACTCCATAATGCTCAGAACTCAATTATTGTAGCAGTAAAGCTGAACTATGTAGCTTTAATAAAACCGTCCATCACAGTGTCCCCTCTCCAGTCTTCCAGCTGCAGCTATACCATAAACATTCAGTGTAAATAATAACTGAGTGTTGGATCTGTACATTAACAGTAGGGACTACATGAGAAGTTTCAATTAACACTAAGACCAAACTTTCTTTCTCTGTGATTGAGCAGAGGATGGAGCTTCTTAAGTTGGCAGATTTATCCCCACACAGTGTCTTACAGTCTGCCTTCATGATGTTCAGGCACCTTGAGAACAATGTTAACATGATGTAATGACCCTGCCCTCTCTGTCTCTCTCTCCTTCTCTCCTACTCTCTCTCCAGCTGTATCCAAGGATCAAACCCAGACAACGCTCGCTGGCGTAAAGCCCAGATCAGGAGCCACGTGCACGCTCGCAGAGGGTGCATGCACGCAGAGAAGAAGAAGTGGAGCAGCAGCAGCAGCAGGAGGATGTGGGCGGAAGTGTTAGCCAAGAGAGAAAGAACAAAGGATGGAGGTAGTCAGGAGGCAGAGAGAAGGAAACATAGCTGGAGCTCACAACTCTGATGAAGCAACTTTTTTTCCCGTTTGTTTGGATGTGATGCTGGAACCACAGAGCCACTTTATGGTAGAATCATAATATATTTTCACTGAGTTGCTGCAGTTAGAGGAAATCGCCTGAATCTTATTTTGAGCAACAGTAGCTTGGCAATTTCTCACCAGTTCAGCTGCATGAGAGAAGCTGAATAGAAAAAAAAAAGGAAAATATCTATCATTTGGATGCAGCTTTGAGTTCGTTCAGCTCGGAACATGAAAACATGAGCTTGGATTTATGAGGCTCTATGTGACATTCATCCAAATAATCTTTGAATGACACTTTATTTTTGTATGGTGTTAAAGGTCCATGTTATAAAAAGTCAGATTTCCATGACTTTTTTTTATTATACAACAAGTATAGGTAATAAATAAATACCTTGAAAAGTATCAAAACGTTCAATCCACAGAGAAATGCACACAGTTTGTATTCAGAAACTGTGCCTTTAAACGAGTCATCAAGACTTCCATGAAGTTGTGATGTCACAACTGTACTATTTAAAGGTAGAAACTGGTGCTGTAGTGTTGTTACAGTCATTTCCTGGATACAATAATCGAGTGTGCCAGTAAACCCGGAACTCCATTAGCGCTTTTAGCACTTCTGGTTCTCTCATCTAAAAGTCAATACGTTTTTTGAATGGGATTTTGGTAAAATGCCTTAACAAAGGCTTAAGCGAGTTTCAGGTTTTGTTCGACGACATAAAACATGTCAATAAATACGCTACTTGTGAATTTTGAAGCTTTTATGTGTCGCAAAAAAGGCGGTTGCTAACAAGTTGCTCAGTACAACTACAAACCCTGTCGGGGACATTAAACGTCATCAGCCCCGAACAGGCGAGTGTGCTGGCAGTCCGCCATTACAGCTTCTTATTTAGCTTAAACAGTCCGATTTCCCCATTATACAATGTTTTTAAAATAAAACGGCAGAAATCAGTTGAACGCTTAGTGGCGGTGACGTCAAGAGTCATGCGACCGTGGAGTAGTCATGTAGTCCATTAAAGCCTAACATTAGCTTTTTACTTCTGGCGATCACATTTAAGCTTCAAATGCGGTATGAAAGGTGTTCATATGTGAAGATTATCTCGCTGAACAAAACCTGTAAGTATCATAAACTTGTGTTAGCCACAGAGCTTATTTTCTGACACAATCCAAAACGCAATGCAAAAATCACATTCACTTTCTCTTCCAGGAACCAGCACAATGCTAAACTTCCGGGTTTTGACGTCAGCCCTGGCACACTCTATAGTGCAGAGACACTGTGAGCACAGATGTGGAATCAATCAATCAATCAATCAATTTTATTTATAAAGCCCAATATCACAAATCACAATTTGCCTCACAGGGCTTTACAGCATACGACATCCCCCTGTCCTTAAGACCCTCACAGCGGATAAGGAAAAACTCCCCAAAAAAACCCCTTTAACGGGGAAAAAAAACGGTAGAAACCTCAGGAAGAGCAACTGAGGAGGGATCCCTCTTCCAGGACGGACAGACGTGCAATAGATGTCGTACAGAACAGATCAGCATAATAAATTAACAGAGAGACCTGGCACACTCTATAGTGCAGAGAGAGAGAGAGAGATGGAAGACCCAGAAATGCTGACCAATCAGAGCAGACTTGGCTTTTTTGGGAGGGGGGGCTTAGAGAGACAGGCACTAAAACAGAACATTTCAGACAAAAGATGAGTACAGGTATATCCAGGCGGACAGTTTGAGAAAAATAATGTGTTTTTTGAACATTAAAGCAAGTAAACATGTTCTAGAAAGAACCCCAAATATAAGTACAAACCTGAAAATTAGCATAATATGAGACCTTTAATAAACAAAAAACCACCCAGATGGATCTTCATAAAGCCGAGCTCATTCACCGCATAGCAATGAACATAGTACGTTGTCTGAAAACACTTTCACACTGTGTGGTGTGAAGATTCAAATGCAGTAAATTTACAGGCTAGATCAGGGGAGAGTGTGTGTGAGATGTGAAATGTGAAGTTGGAGAGAGGAAAGTGAGAGGAGGGAACGGATACTTTGAATGTGTGTTAAAGGAAGCTTTATCAGGTCACTGATAAAACAGAAACGGAAACGCAACCACAAGAAACAGAATCCAGCAAGCTTATGATGCATGGTGGCCAAGGTCCACATCAACCCACACAAGCAACAGATGTTGACAATATAATATTATGGCATGGTAAGAAAAAAAAGCTTTTCTATTTGAAGTGATATCAGAAGAATAGTTCCACTCTGATTTCACATAATGAAAAAAGAAGCATCTGTGAGTGATTACGGATGTCTCAACCTTTTACTATTATGTATTTCTGTTGACTCAGCACTGGTGCATGCTGTCATATCAACATCTGTTCAACTGCAAACTGGTTGCTGCTGGTGAGAGAGGAGGGAAAGAGGAGGACAGAAGGAAAATAAGAATGTGAAAAATGTGTATGTGAAGTACAAATTAATTTGTGAAACCAAAGCAGCTACAGTATGGGAAGGAGGAGGAATTAAAGTGACAATATTTTTTCATTTTGAACAAAACTTCTTCCAGTCTTCACCCATTGACACATAATACCTGGTCCAGACTAGGACCTGGCACATAATGGTCCTCTTACTGGGGCAGCACTGGTACCAGGCTCTAACATTAACTACATGATAAAGCAGTGTTTCCCATCTACCAAAAGCTCAGTGGCATATTTAAAGGAAAAACTATAAGTTTAAAAGGTAAAAATTATAATTGTATACATTTTTCATGGGCTAACTGCTTTAAAATGAGGCTGAATTAGCCGACAGTGAATGAAAAAACAACTTGACTTTCTCATATTTTTTTTTCATATTTACATATTTCAGTAGTTGTATGAAATGTATTATTCCCCTGATTTGTTGTTTTATTTAAACAGTTGTTTTTCTATATTATTAATATTATTATTATTGTTATTATTGGACACACTGCTTCTGTTTCCTTATCTGTCAGTGTTGGCGCCACTCACTGCTGCCACCCAGTGTACAGACACGTCCTCACACAAATCGTCATTTCCTTGACCCCGCTGTGTAAAATATGAGGCAATAAGTTTTGTGATGTTTGATGTGAGAATGGCACATTGGTGTGTGAGGAGTGCAGACCATTACCTTGTGTATATGCAACCTGTAACTAAACAGCTAATGTACAAAAATAATAAAGAAAGTATAATCCTGACAGAGAATCAGTGCTGTGACTGTGACTGACTCATTCAAGTCTCACTCTCTTTCTCTCTCACACACACACACACACACACACACACACACACACACACACACACACACACACACACATTCAAGCCTTGGTAATAAACGGTGGACTTTAGAGGGTGACTGAAGTTCACAGGTCACTCAGGTGTCTGCAGAGACAGAAGGCTCTACACACGTGAGTTTATTTTTATTTATAAATTCACAATATTGTTACACTGTGCACTTGGTGTTTGTGACTGAGTTTGTTCAGTTTATTTCCCTATTTTCAAGCATTCTGGTACAACTTTAAATACAAACGTGTCAAGTTACCACACATGACAAGAATACAGAACAACAAACAGAAACAAGGGTATATACATATGTAGGGGGCTTTGCTCATTTTGTCCTCTTGTGTTTTTTGAGTTTCTTATGTTTTTTTACATTCTGAAACAGTCATTGTTGTATTATACTGCATGTTTACAAAATTTTGATTTAAATATAAGGCAAGAAAACATAATAGTAGCCTATTTGGTGACCTGTAAGACAAAACCCATACAGTACCATGTCCACAATTATAGCAAATTACAGGTCAAGGCGTGCAAAAGCATATTGTTGAGTTTACTTCATACAATAGGCAGACTGAATTATTATTATTGTTAATATTACTATTATTATTGTTATTGTTATTTGTTGTTTGTTTCTTTTACTTTTCCACGTGTTTTGTGTTGTATGTGCAATGAACTTAAGAACTTAAGATGACTATTAAAAAACATGGTATCATATTGGATGGGCCCAAAAAAAGGACACAAATACTCCAAATGAAATTTTACATAAATAAATAAGAATTATTATTTTATTTCAATAAAAACCTTATTATTAGTAGTAGCAGTAGTAGTAGTAGTAGCAGCAAGTATTACTACTACTACTACTTATTTTTATACAGTCTATGGTACTACTACTGCTACTACAGAAGTGTATCAAGTCGCACATTTATTTTGAAGTAACAACCGGAAGTGATAGTATTTTTCTGGTTTGACGCTGTTTCATGTGTTTTTGTCGGTTTTTGTCCCGTGACGCTAGTCTGCTACGTGCTAGCTCCATATACAGCATGATGTAGCATACACTGAAAACATGATACAGTTTGTATAGAATAAACTACCGTAGCATTTAATGGTCAGAGGCTCGTTCAACACGACGTTTTAACCAAACGTAAGTCAGCATTTAATACTTTAAAATACGCTGTCACCTAATGACGTACAGTACAAGCTAATGTTACGTCATTACATTGGTTCACATTGCAACTCACTATACGTCATGTACTGTATATCATTGTATTCATAAGAATTTGCTGCGTCACTCAATCATTGTAGTTCAACCTGCTAGGTTCGCTTTCGCCTTAAGAACACGTTAAATTAAAAACAAATGTTCGGTGCAAAATAAGTTACATTTTGATATGATAAATAGCTTATAAATCTTACCATGTAACGTGACATTGTTTTGGTTGTCTGAGACATGTCTGCCGCCAGTACCCCGGTGGCATGAGTGAAAATGTGTCTTTCCAGAAACAGTGCCCAGTTAGCCAATGATTATTCTCAGATGTCTTTTTGAACATTTGTGAGCTACAAGTGTTGTGGACTTTTCGAAGAAATACCTTTATGACTGAACTGCCTAACTATGCTCATGTGAACATCCTCACTACTTTTAGCCTTCTACTACTACTACTACTTAAAGTCCACTTAGTAGCTTTTTTAGAGCTTTCAGTCCCATTTCACAGTCCTCATCAGTGCACACTGTTTGCTTAGTTGTCATCACACCCAACTTTCTACTCAACGCGGTGTTGGGCATTTTTGTGAAATTAGGTGCACCATGGAGAAGCATTTCCACCTGAACACACCGCTGCTTGAGAGCGTCAGTATGTCCAAACGCGTCGGAACCACTGTGTACCTGAAGATGGAGAACTCTCAGCCCTCTGGCTCCTTCAAGATCCGTGGCATTGGACACCTCTGCAAGCAGGTAGGAGCTCTCCGCCCTCTGCTTTTGCTTCACCTCCATCATAACAGACACTGGTGTCGATCTCAGTAAAAAGGCATATGAAAAGTTGTCAGAAAAAAGAAACTAACTTGCCCTTTTTCATGTCATCGCTATCTCCTGCAGCTTGCCAGACAGTCCAAAGGAGTTGTCTGCTCTTCAGGTGACAATTCTGCTGTGACACTGCATGGTAATCTACAAAATACAATATCTACGAGGGACTGTGACTGTAATATAATGCCTTTTTTTAGGTGGTAATGCAGGTATGGCTGCCGCCTATGTAGCCAGAAAAATGGGTGTACCAGCCACCATCATAGTTCCTTCCTCCTCTCCTCAGCTGGTCGTTCAGAGACTCCAGGATCAGGGTGCTACGGTCAAGATGATAGGCAAGGTAAAGTGTAATATTAATTATATGCAAGTGATCCCTTTGTAGCACTGACATCAGCTATGGGCTGATCATAAACAGAAAAAAAATGTAGTAATCTTTTATCCATAGGTTTGGGATGATGCCAATGCAGAGGCTCTGAGACTGGCAGAAACTGAAGGACTCACCTATGTTCCTCCATTCGATCACCCCCTGCTCTGGTAGAAACACTCATCACATTTAAAGTTTCCTGCTGAAATGCAATGTCAATAGATGAACTACAAAGCTGTGCGATATTAACTTCCATTCAAACTCCCTCCTCTCACACACACACACCCAGGCAGGGCCATGCCTCCATGATCTCAGAGGTCGCAGCCTCTCTGGGTCCCAGTGTGAAGCCTGGAGCTGTGCTGGTGGCCGTGGGTGGAGGGGGGCTCCTTTGTGGCGTCATCCAGGGCCTGAAGGACGTAGGCTGGACAGATGTACCCATCATTGCCATGGAGACAGTGGGGGCAGATTGTTTCAACGCTGCGGTTAAGGCAGGGAGGGTGGTCACCCTGGATGACATCACCAGGTTAGAGGTTAAAGGAGTTTATAAGTTTTCTGGGGTTAAGTTTTTTTCATGAAACCAAATTGACTGCGTCCCCCTCTGTCTGTCCACAGTGAGGCTAAATGTCTCGGAGCAAAGACAGTCTGTGAGAAAGCTTTTGAATACAGCCAGTGCAGCGAGCTTACAGTCATTTCTGAACTTGTGACTGACCAGCAGGCTCTGCATGCTGTGGAAACATTCCTGGGTGAGTGTGTGTTTTTCCTTAAATGTGCATTTTACTGTAATATTCCTAGGAACTTTCCTTTGACTGGTTACTGTTTGGTTTTAATTGCTAGCATAAGCTGCTATAATAAACTTGGCTTCATAATGGCTTTGCCTTTGTTTTACTTTAACTCAGTGTGTGTATGTGTGATCGTGATCTTGCAGATGAGGAGCGTGTGCTGGTGGAGATGGCATGCGGAGCAGCTCTGGCAGCTGTCTACAGCGGGCTCATACACAGATTACAGGATGAAGGTAACGACTCTGGAGTCAAAGATATGAACCACAATGCTTCTGTTATGTGTGTACTAAACCCTCTCAATTTACAACTCCTCTGTTTGTTGACAACAGTGAGACTGTGTTTAAGAGAGGAATTAATGGGACAGTTCACCTCCAAATCAAAAAATACACATTCTTCCCTTTACCTGTAGTGCTATTTATCAACCTAGATTGTTCTGGTGTGAGTTGTTGTGTGTTGAACATATCTGTCTTCTCTCTAATATAATGGAACTAGATGGCACTCAGCTTGTGGTGCCAAAAAATACATTTGAAAAACTCAACATCATTGTCTCTTTACAGGAATCATGACCAGAGGCCTGTATTAGGAAGCAGGATTTGGAGTTAGCGAGGTAACTTGGGGGTTCTCAGGGTTTTCAGTACTACGAAGCTGGTTCTCTTTTTACTAGGATAAATCACCATGGCAACATATGCTGAACAGCTAACCGGGCAGGTTAACTTCAGGGTATCGGATCACAACCTGTCAACACCCTGACCTCTGACCAATCAGATCAAAGAAGAAAAACGTATCCATGGACAAAATCCAGAGTCTCAGGTACTACGCACTCCCTTGTGCGCGGTGATAGGGTTGGCAGGTGTACTTCAGTAGAAAGAAAATAGTTCCTACATGAAACTGCTCACAACAAGGTCAGTGGATTATCTTGAGTAACTGGGTCATGATTTCTGGAAAGAGACATTGCTGTTGAGTTTTTCAAATGTTTTTTTTTTGGTGCTTTGAGCACCACAAGCCGAGTGCCACCTAGTTCCATTATATTGGAGGTAAGACAGACATCTCTATGGTATTTATGCTGAAACTTATCATGTATAGTAAATCCCTTATAATGAGGGCAAATGTCTGGAGAAGATCATCAGTTTTGTTTCACCACACTTTTCTAGGTCGGCTGCCAGCTCAGCTGGGCCCCCTGCTGGTGATTGTGTGTGGTGGCAGCAGTGTCAACATGGAGCAACTGACCTACCTCAAACACAAACTGCACACTTAAAGTACTGTATGTATATAAATGTGTCTTTATGAGTGCATAGCAATAAATGTGTGTCTTTGTGACAGGCCAACAGAGGGCTACAACACCTAGAAGAACTGAATGGATGAATGAATGAATGCATAAAACATACAAGCACTACAGAAACATCTCATTTCTAGAGGCAAAGTTGTTTGCAATGTTGGTGATTAAGGATAAAGTGATTCCCCTGGTACTGCAGTGTCATTTTTAAGTTGCAGAACATATAATATAAAAAACAATAAACACAAATTTTTTCACTTATACATAAGTGAGTGTCATGCATGTGAACATATTTGCATGCTCAGCTCAGTGAAGTGTGACAATTGTATTACTTAGGTTTCCCCACATGGTGGTGTCACAGTTCACTATTCACAAATACACCGGCCCTCCACAGAGTCTGACTCAGAAAACTTCATAGCAAAAAAAAAAAAAAAGCTTTTGTCTGCTTCAAACTGATAAATAATGGGCTGTATAATTAATGTGATTTGTTTATTTATTTATGAATTAATTGTATTTCAGTAGTCTGGGGCATAACACATATGGTGTTGCTCTTACATTTCATATTGGTACAGGGACACTACACCCAAACACTTGTGCATTTCAGTCCTCTCTTGGCCTTTTTATGGTTGCATTTGTAGCCTTGGATTGTTCTCCAGTGCAGTAATATAGTTCAGATGACAACATCGGACCTTCACCTACACATTAAATATAGTAGTCCTGTCAATTTATGTGATGTGTAGGAAGTTATTACTATGGAAACAGCTCCTCACTGTTCTGCCTGCGTCAGTGAAGTCAGGGGGAAAGTGCTGGGTTTGACAGCCTGTTGATATTCTTTGTCCTCTTAACTGTCAGACAGTTGCATAAGGTGTTCTGTTCACAAAGAGTACAAACTTTATAGCTTACATTGTAATCACTTGCTCTATTACACGCCTATTAAAAAGCATCTCAAATGATGAATTGATCAAAACAACAGCAAATAAGAAATGAAAAAAAAAATATATATAATAAAAGAAAAATATTTGACGAGTTCTGTGATGACAATAAAGACTGAACTGTAATTAACATATTTGATGAGAGATAATTAATGTAAATATTGTCACAGGTATGCGCATCATCAGTTTGAATTCTCCAGTCAAGGTCTACTTAGAGGTATCTTCCAGAGCTTTCGGCTACTGTACATCACATGGTCAGATGTCATGGAGATGGCTCAGTTACGACCTAAGTATGGAACTTTGGTCTTCTGATCAAAGGCTGGCAGCTGGTGAACTGCAGAAAGAAAAGGGCTGCATCCATCATATAAGGACTTTATTCAGACCCATTCATCCATCTATCCATCCATTTTCATAACCGCTTATCCTCTTGAGGGTCGCGGGGGGGCTGGAGCCTATCCTGGCTGACATTGGGCAAGAGGCAAGCCCTGGACAGGTCGCCAGACTATCGCAGGGCTGACACATAGAGACAAACAATCATTCACACTCACATTCACACCTACAGACAATTTAGAGTCACCAGTTAACCTGTCCCCAACCTGCATGTCTTTGGACTGTGGGAGGAAGCCGGAGTACCTGGTAGGTTGGTGGCAATGCTGTGAAAATAGGTGGGCAGCATTCACACCACCCAGTAAACGACTTGATTTACAAGTTCACTCATCACTATGAGATATATATCAAACAATGATTCACATTTTGCACATCTGCGTGTTATATCATATTTAGTTTTTTTTTTTTTTTTACAATGTAAAAAGCATTGCAGCATTTACACCTTTCTGTGTTCTTCAACAAAATCTTTACTGTTCTTATTCCTCCGTACAACTCCTTCCAAATTTATCAGTGTAGAAACTTCATTCAAGTCCTCTGTATTTATACTTCAAACTCTACAGTGTTTCAAATCTTTCATATATTATGGGCATTATACAACTTTGAAAGTCAGCAATTCAGTTCAGTGTTCAGCTTTTCAAAGAACCTTAAACTTTTCCAAATTTTTCATACATTATAGGCATTATTCAACTTAACAACGACATTTATACTAATTCAATCCATTCCCAGTTTTCCAACTATTCCTACTACTTCAGTGTCTTCTCAAAGTTGTAAGAACTTCAATCCATTTAACACATTTAAGCCAGCAATGCAGTGTAGCATCAGCTTTTGCGACACCACAATTTGTTCAGATGTTTCATTTTCTAGTTGACGTTGTAGTTTTAAGTGATTTCTTCTTCCTCATATTGTGAAATATAACTAAAGATAAAAGTTCTGCCTTTGCATCACTTCTACTTTATATCCCAAGTATGATGCTCAGGGATGACAGCCACAGCTGAATGACTGCCAACCTGGATTTAAAGTGTGATATTATTTTGGTATAGTTTGTCAGAGATTTTTACAAGATGCACATCTTACATAAAATTCTGCAGGATACACCACCACCTCGCTTGTGTATGGAGGAAAACACACAACTTTGTGACCTCAGGGTTTCTGTTGGATCAATCATTCTGCACTGGAGGAGTTTGCCTTGAGGAGTAGTGCAGTTGGTGGTATTCCTCAAGCCTCCAGCCTTCTATACACTGAATGAAACATTAAAGAGCCTAAAAATCAATTTTCACTCACTAGTTCCCTATATAAAATCTGTCCTGATACAACACTGTCTCACAGAAATACATAAAACAGACATGACCTCTAAACAATGCATTACGTGGTGGTGGGCACGGAATATGTTAAAATTACAATGCTGGCAACACGAAAACAGTGCCAACACAAAGTCCATTGCAAACTGTTGGAGTGAAATGGTTGCAGATGGTTTAGGTTTAGGAAAGAAAAATACTTGGTTGAGTTGAATCTTATTTTATTTGAGTTGAGTCCCTGTCCCTCCGTCTTCAACTTCCCTTGTTGCAGCTGCATGTAAATCAAACGCCCTGCAGAACAGCATCCTCGTCTCCCTCATCTGCCTTCACGGACAGCCAGGTAACGATAGTGTTTGCCCTAAACTTTGGCATTGTTTGTCAATGTTGTGAAATTAAACCACTGCTAAAACATCACAGTGCAGCCAGTCTAACTTAGGAAATAACCCATCACTGACAACAAGTAAGCTAAGTCATTCTCCAACTCTCTGCCTGATTCAGGGTCACCAACTGCCCAGTGTGAGCAGAGACAGATGCCAAATTGCTGTACAGCCTCTGCACATCTTTTTAAGCCAAACTCAATTTGATATAATGTCTCCCACATCACATTTACTGAGAATTCATTTTTAACAGAAATGACATGCTGTTTGGGGCTGTGGTGAGTAAAGCACAGAGGAGGAGAGTAGGAGTGCGGGGCTGCACGTTTCTGTTCTCTGGGTTTCTTAAACAATATTTAAAGCTTATTTAGAAGATAATTATAAGAATTAGTGCACAACTATTTAAAAAAGGAAGAGGAGAAGAGAATGGGAAGAGGAGCAGAACAAACTGAACAGAGGAGAGCAAAGGAAAGGATTGGAAAATAAAGTGAGGAGAAAACGCACCTAGCCTGATTGTTGCAACTGGAAGCAGGCTACTACCATGTACTACTTTGTAGTTTAGAGGTGATAAATGATGATAAATGTAGAAAATGAATGTGTATGTGTAGCAGCTGCTAGGTGTATATAGTAGCTGGACAGATATTTTCCCTGCTCAATACTGTATAAATATACTTTGTGTACTGAGGCCTCAAGCTCAAGAAACCCTTTGATGCTGACAGATAGAAACTTTGCATGCACACAGGAATGCCCTTTTTTCCTACTTGAGCACCTGTCCCTGTAAAATGTCTGTGCACGGCAATGCCTATATTGACTTTTGGTTTTACACAGGACACAAACAGCATTAAAAGTCAGTTTGTTTGACCCATCCTTTGCACACTCTCTTGCTTTTTATATTTAATTTGTACATCCACCACTACAAAAGACTTTCACTGACTGTCACTGGTATTGTGCTCATGTTGCCAGCACATCATTTTAACACATTTTGTGCCCACCACTATGTTATGCTTGTTAAGACGGTGTGTCCCATGCTGCCTGATAACATAAAAGAGGTATCAAGACAGATGCGTTGTGGGTTGTGCAAAAGGTAAGTTGTACCTTAAGCTTTGTCCATTCTATATACTCAGCCCTGAGTGCATTAAGGCCTTCATTTGACATTTACAACACTTTTTAAAAGCATTATGTATATTCTGAGGTGCTTGTTGCTAAGCAATAAACAGCATTGCTTGCTTGTCATGAATACATTTAATGCAGAAAAGGTGATATAAGTCAGTATATTGCAGTTATGAAACACCTCTCATTCACTCACAGTGTGCGGCTCCTCTGAATAACCAATTTTCCCAGCAGCACCATAGCAGCAGTAGGCTGACTGAGGTGTGTAATTCCCCGGAGCGCTGTTGGTGTTCACACCACAAGGTCATACATGGAGAGGACATGATTGTAATGTAAATGCTCTGCTCTCATGTCAGACGGTGATACAAGAGCCTCACAGTCCATCCAGAGGAAGACACGGATATAAAAGACTGTGATGGGCTTAACTGGAAATATTGACATCAAGAGAAATGATATTTCTGCCTATATGTGATTAAATGATGACAAATTAAATAAACTAATAAATGATTTAGGTGTCCTCCTGGTCTAAATGATGTACCTGTTCAGATAAATCTACCTGACCCACAGCTGTGCTCCTTCCTCTGGTGCGTGTGATCTGGGCTGCCTGCTGACGGAGAAGCTAATGGACATGCCAGCCCATTTCTATGACAACAGGAAGGAGCTGCTTTGATGAGCCCAGCAGAGGGCATTTGAGCCGAGCCGCAGCTAAAAATAGGACAAAGTAAACAAGAATGAGAGGAGAGGAGATAGACATGGAAACAGTACATGCATGTCTATGCACATGGACATGTTTGCGCATGCATATGTTTGTGTGCATGTTTTACAATCTTCACATCGTCACATTGAGTGGCTGTTGTTATCTCTTCCAGACACACTGTATTCCAGATGTAGCGCCCTCTGTGTTTTTGTTAAGTTGCCTTAAAAAGCGCCTGTTGAGAAATCCAGTCACTCTTGGAAAACTGTAATTTCACATCTTCAGAGAGAGCCAACCTGTCTCATCCTGGGCACAGCTCACTGTATCTGGATCAGTCACTGTTATTATTTTAAAAAACCTGTCTCTAAATGCATCTGGAAAAAACACACATGAAACCCTGTCAATGCTCTTGCAAAAATCCACAGTTATTTTGTTGATTTTTTTTTTACAAACTTCTAACATTGTATTTGTCTCCAACTGATCATTCATTCATTCATTCATCTTCTAACCGCTTCATCCTCTTGAGGGTTGCGGGGGGGCTGGAGCCTATCCCAGCTGACATCGGGCGAGAGGCAGGGTACACCCTGGACAGGTCGCCAGACTATCGCAGGGCTGACACATAGAGACAGACAACCATTCACACTCACATTCACACCTATGGACAATTTAGAGTTATCAATTAACCTAGTCCCCAATCTACAGTACAGGCCAAAAGTTTGGACACACCTTCTCATTTAATGCGTTTTCTTTATTTTCATGACTATTTACATTGTAGATTCTCACTGAAGGCATCAAAACTATGAATGAACACATGTAGAGTTATGTACTTAACAAAAAAAGGTGAAATAACTGAAAACATGTTTTATATTCTAGTTTCTTCAAAATAGCCACCCTTTGCTCTGATTACTGCTTTGCACACTCTTGGCATTCTCTCCATGAGCTTCAAGAGGTAGTCACCTGAAATGGTTTTCCAACAGTCTTGAAGGAGTTCCCAGAGGTGTTTAGCACTTGTTGGCCCCTTTGCCTTCACTCTGCGGTCCAGCTCACCCCAAACCATCTGGATTGGGTTCAGGTCCGGTGACTGTGGAGGCCAGGTCATCTGCCGCAGCACTCCATCACTCTCCTTCTTGGTCAAATAGCCCTTACACAGCCTGGAGGTGTGTTTGGGGTCATTGTCCTGTTGAAAAATAAATGATCGTCCAACTAAGCATAAACCGGATGGGATGGCATGTCGCTGCAGGATGCTGTGGTAGCCATGCTGGTTCAGTGTGCCTTCAATTTTGAATAAATCCCCAACAGTGTCACCAGCAAAACACACCATCACACCTCCTCCTCCATGCTTCACAGTGGGAACCAGGCATGTGGAATCCATCCGTTCACCTTTTCTGCGTCTCACACAGACACGGCGGTTGGAACCAAAGATCTCAAATTTGGACTCATCAGACCAAAGCACAGATTTCCACTGGTCTAATGTCCATTCCTTGTGTTTCTTGGCCCAAACAAATCTCTTCTGCTTGTTGCCTCTCCTTAGCAGTGGTTTCCTAGCAGCTATTTGACCATGAAGGCCTGATTCGCAGTCTCCTCTTAACAGTTGTTCTAGAGATGGGTCTGCTGCTAGAACTCTGTGTGGCATTCATCTGGTCTCTGATCTGAGCTGCTGTTAACTTGCGATTTCTGAGGCTGGTGACTCGGATGAACTTATCCTCAGAAGCAGAGGTGACTCTTGGTCTTCCTTTCCTGGGTCGGTCCTCATGTGTAAAGTTTTTGCAATTTTCTGGACTGACTGACCTTCATTTCTTAAAGTAATGATGGCCACTCGTTTTTCTTTAGTTAGCTGATTGGTTCTTGCCATAATATGAATTTTAACAGTTGTCCAATAGGGCTGTCGGCTGTGTATTAACCTGACTTCTGCACAACACAGCTGATGGTCCCAACCCCATTGATAAAACAGAAATTCCACTAAATTAAGCCTGATAAGGCACACCTGTGAAGTGGAAACCATTTCAGGTGACTACCTCTTGAAGCTCATGGAGAGAATGCCAAGAGTGTGCAAAGCAGTAATCAGAGCAAAGGGTGGCTATTTTGAAGAAACTAGAATATAAAACATGTTTTCAGTTATTTCACCTTTTTTTGTTAAGTACATAACTCCACATGTGTTCATTCATAGTTTTGATGCCTTCAGTGAGAATCTACAATGTAAATAGTCATGAAAATAAAGAAAACGCATTGAATGAGAAGGTGTGTCCAAACTTTTGGCCTGTACTGTACATGTCTTTGGACTGTGGGAGGAAGCCGGAGTGCCCGGAGAGAACCCACGCTGACACGGGGAGAACATGCAAACTCCACACAGAAGGGCTCCCACGCCCGGGATCGAACCGGCAACCCTCTTGCTGTGAGGCGAGAGTGCTAACCACCACACCACCGTGCCGCCCTCTGATCATTCATGTATGAATAAAGTTATCAATAAAGTGCTCACTTCGTGACTTTTTTTTACACCTTTTGAATTAGATAGAGACAGCGATTCAACAAAATGTAAAGGTCATGATAAGAAGTCGCGCCTGCTGTTTGCATTTGAAGCCAATAATATTAACAAATTCTACATGGTGTTAAACTAATGTTTAGCTAAGAGTGTCTAATTAAACATAAGCTATGAACATTTAGATTGAGACTACGCTTTCAATCTGTAACACATGATACTTTAGAGTGCTGGTGCCCAACCTGGGGGTCAGGACCCTTACAAGGGGTCACGTGAGATAATCACCCAGATAGACGTTGAGGGGGGGAATCCTAAACTTCTCATATGTAAATTTTGTTTTATTTTCAGCCTTTTCCTTAGTCTTTACTCATGAACAATGTGATCTCACAGAAACACATGAAATGACCATGATCTCTGGCACGTACTGTGTTGAAAAGATTGTGTTTTCAGTTAAAATAGCTATGTTTGTCACTTTTGGGACATAAGTACAGTGGCATGCAAAAGTTTGGGCACTCCTGATCAAAATTTCTCTTACTGTGAATAGTTAAGTGAGTAGAAGATTAACTATATCCCAGAAGGCATGAAGTTTAAGATGATTTGATTTCAACATTTCAAGCAAGATAAGTGTGTTATATCTGTTTTGTACAAGTTTTGTGTCTGCATCCTCACAACTAAATTCAGCATCAAAAGTTTGCAAAGGAACATCTAAACAAGCCTGATGCTTTCAGGAAACAAATCCTGTGAACTGACTGAAGTTAAAATACAACTTTTTGGATGCATCTTTGACCATGGGTGCCCAAACTTTTGCTTGCCTCTGTACATTGTTAAGTGAAGTAAGTACATCACGTAAGGTGAAGTTACCACATAAAAGACAAAAGCGGTCTTCTGGGTGAAAGTCCTGTGTTTGTGAGACCCATCCAACACCCAGATCTCCTCCCTGTATTGACTTGCTTGGTCTCTGTACTACCCATGGTGACATATACTTAGCTGCCCTTTGCATGATGTCATTGAACCTGGGAATTGGTGTGTCCATCACAACAAAGGATCCTTTTTGACTTTGTGTTGAATTTTAACACAATACGTGCCATCACCATATACGTGTAATATGGTGTTAACAGGTTGTGGTCATTTTATGTTTTTCTGTGAGACAAGGTTCTCCTACTCTTGTACGTTTTCAGGCCACTAAAGATGATTTAGATCAAAAAATCTGAGAGAGGAAAGTCACTCTCTGAAGTGTTTACAACTCATAAACATGCAACCTATGAAAAGAGGTAGGAGATATATAACAGTGCAGCCAAGCAGCTAACTACTGGAGGCCGAACGGCTAACTTCCAGTTTAGCGTTCCATTAACTTGAATAGGGATAAAAAAAAAATGTAATCATGTAGCTCTCTTAGACTTTTTAAATGTTATTAGACTGAATGGATGAAACAGGAGTGAAATGAGTCATTTTGCAGGGGTTTTGACTTCTAAAAAAATATCACTTTCCTAATATAAGTCTGTGGGAAAAAGTGTTTATGGGGCCTATGGCATCACATGACAGGCCCGGAGGGTGGAGGTGACTACTTTTGACCACTATATAAAATTGGTTTCAAAGCCCAGTGCTCTTCCTGGGGGCTTGGGATTGACTCACTTTTGGAGCCAGCCTCAAGTGGCCATTAGAAGAACTGCAGTTTTTGGCACATTCCTCTCAGAGTTTGCACCTGTTTGCAGTTTATCATGTTGAGAATGAAACAAGGATGTAGAGCAGCTTAATGTTGTCTTTATAGTTGTATCTATCCAATACTTTGTATTTGTCTGTCATCAGGAAATTGCCATTCTATGCGTTGAATGTTTAGTTTGCAGCATGTGCACAAATAACAGTCATCACTTTGATGCATTCATAAGGTCAGAAAACTGGAGGACACCGCCAAAGCATAATGATTTCATCTCCCCATCCCCGAGCATTATGAGACCTTGATCAGCCATTGCTCTCTTCTGCGAGACAGCTCATGCTATGTAAACTGCATGTCAGAATATATTAAGTATTGTTATCGGCAAAGTACACAGCCTTTTAAAGCATGCCAGCCAGATACTGAAGTCCACAGCTCTGTTTGACAGAAAATAAGGATTCTAAAATTAGAGGCACAATAGTGTGAGGGTACAGACAGAGTGTGTTACAAAATGCCTTGATTGGGTAACATCTGCCTGTGTTTTTGACAGGGGATCACAAGGTAGAGCTCAGCAGCTGCTATATGTATCCATAGCAACCTGATGACGAAATAGGAGTGTAAATTGAACCTCAAAATGAAACTTAATGGGTTGTAAAATTCTATTGTAACAACAGGTTCTTATCAGCATTAATACAACAGCTGCATGTTTTCAGAGGACACCAAAATACTTTATAAAAAAACTGTATATTACATTTTAGGCATTCAGTTGAGAGATGGACACAAGCAGGCAGTGGTATTTTCCTGACTGGCTTACAAAGCAGTGATAGCAGGATAAGCTTAACTACAATTTGATTTGATAGAAATGAATGAAGGTTTAATGAACCTCAACAGGAAATGGGGCGACTGCAGCAGCACAGAGAGCGATGCAGTTCGGATTAAAATAAATAGCCTACAGGGTACTAAGGGGAAGGTAATTATAAGATAACAAGTGCAGGTTATAAGTCGTGTTGGGGTTGTAGGCTATATCATTAATGCAGAAGGGCAGGTGCAGGCAGGGCAGAGGCAGCAGTGCCCCGAAGGTAAGGCCGGGGGGCCATGGCCACCCAGATACAATTGCTGCCCCAACTCCCTGGCAAAAATAGTTTGAGGCCAACATTACTGTCCTTACCATTCCTGTAAATTTCACTTGTCCAAGGCATGCTCAAAGTAAACTGGAAGCTATTCTTGTTCCATTTTTAGTACATTCACATCCATGGTCTCTTTTCAAAGGTAATAACAATGAAGCTCTTTCCCCATTTCACTGTAAGTGCTTCTGTCACATTGAGTAATAGAACACCCTGCCGATTATGGGAAGACACTCAAATAAAAGTTCTTGAGAAAAGATGCTGCAGATGACTAGAACTGGGAGGTATTAGCTGGAAAACACAATGGGACCAAATATGAAACCTCACCCAGTCCAAATTAAAATTAGATAACCATATACCAGAGAAAAAACATTTTACACATGTTTTCCTAAGGTTTTTCCAGGTGCTTTCCAAAAAAGAGGTTGAAACAACGTACTAAATGTGTGAATATGAGTGAAAAACAAGGCAACAAAGACAGAAATGTCTATTTGGGAGCTTACTGTTAATAAAAGCACTTCTAGTAAAACCTAAATTGATCAGAGAGACTGCGTTTTTTTCCCTGAAGACAGGCAGTCCCCTCCTTTCAACACTGGTTCTTGTTAGCCATTGTATTCTCTGGAGAAGACATGAAAGCTCCTGTTGGCTCAAGTGAGGTGTGAATTAAAAGGTCAGGGTTCAGTCGCCATTTCAAGCTGTCAGCAATATTTACTTACAAACAGGAGTGATTATGGACAATATGTGGAAAAATATGAACATTTGAAACAATGTAACGGCAGTTTGTGGATATCTGTGGATAGAATACTATGTTTAATATTTTTTGATTGGATTTAGATTGTCTGGACCTTTAGGAGTGCATGTGGACTCCTTTGTTGTAATATTATTGATCTATAGATTATGGGAAGCCACAATAGGTGAGTAATAACTGTAAATTTGTTTGTGTTTTTGTCTGACAGAAGCATTGATTTTACCTGCTGTGGTGGTTGTATCTTGAAATGGTTCACATCAATCGAATCACAAGGATCTTAGCTGTATAACGATATGTACAATAAACTACTTAGACACAGCAGTTGTTTACAATTCATAATTGATTATAATAATAAATTATTTGATAAACCACTGGATGGATAAGAGATAGAGGCTGTGGCACGGTTATCTTTTAAGCTAGAAAAGTAGCATCTTGTGAAACTAGACAGCCTCAGGCATTAATTGGTACCAACCATATGGGCATAGCTTGTTGGGAAGGGGACTAAATTACAACTGGCATGGTCATTTTTACAGAGGTCCCTTGAACTCTCACATTAAGATATCTAAATGAAAATGGGTTCTTTAGGTACCCATGAGTCTCTACTAAATGTAAGAAGGCCTGTTCCCAGTATGTTTTGTTCCTTACAATCAATGTGCTTCCTCAAATTAAAGCTATATTTGTCTTTTTAAGGAAAAGGACAACCAGCCTTTTCAGAGAACAATAAATTACCTAATGTTTTTATGATATACAACACATTAAAACAGGATTACTGTGAATCTCCAAATGTTAACTGTGCTGCTTACTCTTTGCACATCAGATAATAAGTAATATTAACTGTTAAATATGAAACAAATAAAATGCCATAATGACATAGATTTTAACCAGCCTATACTACAATAGCATAATAAAATTCTTAATTCACTCATGGCTTTTGGTTTTGGTGTGCCACCCCAAGATTTTCAGTGGCCCCATCTAGCCACCCCTTTGAATAAATTTCTAGGGGCACCACTGGGCGAAGATAAAAAACATTCCACAGAGGTCACACTTGGGCTGTGCAACTTGTAGATGTACAATAGAAAGCTACAAATATTAGAATATATTGTCTAACTTCTTTGGTGTTTTACTAGATCTACATCTCCAGTGGAAGCACAGCAGCCATAGAAAAACACAATGAATATTAAACAGATATTCTCATTAGCAACGGTGCCTGCCTGATTTATGAATTTTTAATTCCAGTACCTGACCTTTAAGATTCACACTGCAGGGAAACAAATCATCATCACATGCTTTTACATTCACAACTATCACCTTTTTGTATTAATCAGAGCATTTCAGGAGTTACAGTTGGATGATGTCTTTATGTTTTTCTTATACTTCTCTTAGTCACTTCCTGTGGCTCCCATAGTGCTTTTCAGTAACTCCCAGAAAAGGTCTGTGATGATGGATTTCTTAATGTATGACTATCAGCATGGCGAGTGTAGGCAGCGGCTCTTGTTCTTTGGTTCTGAGGGGCTGACACAAACACTTAACTGTTGATTTTCCAAGCAGCGGTCTGTTCTCAGAAATCAGAGCCATGCTGCTTTCTTTTCCGGCCATCAGCAATCGGGAGGTGATTAACAACTGAGGTAGTGGGTGAACCAGCAGCACTGAGTCATGTAAAGCAGGATTGAGAACCACTGCTGAAGAGCTGACAATTTCCGTCAAGTACAGAAAAATACCTAATTAGGCTTCAAACAAGCAAAGCTGATTTCCATTGCTCAAGTTTTGAGCATTAACTTGCTTTAAGTTGGATATTTTTCTTACAGCTTAAAACAAGATGAAGTTCAGTAAAGGAAGTTGTCTTTAATTTACCTTAGTAGATATCACAAAAGTTGATTTAGGTAAGCCTAAGCACATTATTAAGCAAATTAGCATCTAATATTGGTAAATAATGTAGCCTAGCCTTCCTAAGAGATCTTTTCTGTTGGCTAAGCTACATTCTCTTTGCATCTAGATAGTATCATTGGTAAAGTGCATTTGCATTTAATGCTGTATTATCATCTATTACATCTTAAATATGTAGCCGGCAGGGGTGGAGCAGGAGGGGAGCTTCTGGGGCTCCAGCCCTGAATGTTATCTCAAAAGCCCCCGAATCTGTGCTATCCCCAAAATACTTCTAATATAATTGAGTAGATGTTCTTCTGTTGGCCTAATATTGAGGAGTATTGAAGACCACATTTACTTGGCATTATTGGGGATTGTTGATATGCAATAAGAGCAGCCCACATTATTATGGTATGGATTCAAATGTAGCAAATTTGTCAACTAAACATTCATTCTGTAAAGTCTACTTCAGCATGATGTAACAAAAGAAGTTTTTAAGATTAGTAATGCTATTTATGCCAAAGTCCCAGCCTACCTATGTTATGTATCATCCTTAACATTTGTTGAGGTCTGGTTTCAGAATGATGAAGACAGTTGGAGAACAATTAGATACAAAATAGGATATCGAATCTACAGGCTACATTTTTCTTCATGTATTTCCCAAATGATACATCAGACTGGCACACATGGGTATGTCACAAAATGTCGAGTTTGCACCCTTTTTTGTGGGATAGAAAGCTTAAGATCCTACAGATGTCAATGCAATCTGACGAATGTTTGGATTCTAATTTTGACATGTCTGTATACATTAATATCTTGCTAAACAAAGGTTTGTGGTAAAGACACTTCTAACTATTGTTTTGGGACTTTTCCTGAACCTAAGTGTTCGTGATACCTTGAAAAATTAAGGTTGATCACCATCATGCTCCTTCAGTCTTCTCCTGTCCAAGTGGATGAACAACCCAACACAGTGGCCCAATATTGATCATCCAGACATCTATATTTGATTGAATCATCAGGTATCATTGAGCTAAGTGTTGTTTGTAAAGCTGCAACTTGTTAATAGCCAACTGTTTGATCTATAGGATGAAGATTTAGTTGGGGGTGGCAATCTAATGTGACTATACTGTATGACTGTAATGTCACTGCAGCAGTCTCCCACTCAAGCTAATGTTAGCGATCAATCAGTAGCAGCTGTTACTGACACAACAGAGCAATTTACCACACTGACAGGTATGTGCCTCAAATAGCAATGTGAAAGTCTTGGTTTACCCCTACAGAACACCTTTTCAGCATTTTCCAGTTTCTCTATGCAAGCACATTTTCTCCCAAAAAGGTACACAGCTGGGCATGAAGCAACACCGATTTGGGCTCTAGCTTGGAGCCAGTACCTTTGCTGCATATCTTTTTTTACAAAATGACAGGTAAACAAAATGGAAACCAGTGTTTTTTGGATTCATTGTTGGTGCAACAAAGTACACAGCAACTTCGGCTTGCATCAGTAATTTAAAAGTGTTGTTTTAAGAAGAGGGGCGGAACGGTGGTGTGGTGGTTAGCACTGTCAGTGCAGGAGGGTTCCTGGTTCGATCCCGGGTGTGGGAGTGCGGAGCCTGCATGTTCTCCTCGTGTCAGCATGGGCTTTTTCCAGGTATTCCGGCTTCCTCCCACAGTCCAAAGCAATGCAGGGTGGGGACAGGTTAATTGGTGACTCTAAATTATCCATAGGTGTGAATGTGAGTGTGTCAGCCCTGCGATAGGGTGTACCCCACCTCTTGCCCATTGTCAGCTGGGATAGGCTCCAGTGCCATCCTCAAGAGGATAAGTGGTTAGAAAATGGATGGATGTTTTAAGTAGTGGTGGTACAGTGGTGCAGTGGTTAGCATTGCTACCTCACTGCACGAGGGTTCTGGGTTTAACCCCACGGTGGGGGGGCCCTTGTGTGTGGGATTTGCAAGTTCTCCCCGTGTTAGCGTGGGTTTTCTCCGGGTACATTGGCTTCCTCCCACAGTCCAGAGACATGCAGTTTTGGGTAACTGGTGACTCTAAATTGCCTGTAGGTGTGAATGTAAGCATGAATATTTGTCTGTCTCTAGGTGTCAGCCCTGTGATAGTCTGGCGACCTGTCCAGGGTGTACCCCGCCTCTTGCCCAGTGACAGCTGGGATAGGCTCCAGTCCCTCCACAATCCCTAACAGCATAAGCGTTTATAGAGAATGAATGAATGAATGAATGAATGTAGAAATAGTAGAAATTTGGAGACATGGTTCAGCCTCCTTTGCGTACACTGTTACTGTCTACCCTGAATGTTGGACTGTTTTCCCCCACAAGGGGGTGGTGATGACAGCCTACTCTGGATGATGTATGTCTGGTCTGATATATGTACATATTTTAAGGAATTACATTTTAAAATGGCTTAAAAATGTTCATATGGCTGCTGTAAATGTGAAAAAAATGTGCATGCAAGTTACAAGTAACTTATTTTATTGAGTTATGAATATATGATATTAGGAGGAATTTAAATGTACCAAGGTCAGGACAGAGCTCTTGTTATCTGGGAGTAAGGACGTGGTAGTTAGGAGTGTGGTTCCAAATCAAACCAAGGGGAGGAAGTGGAACCCAAGATCGGCAGTTCAGGAGGCAGAGGCAGCTCTTAGGCATGCAGAGATTGTAGGTAATGTTCAGTTTGGCTGGGGAAGCCTGGGGCTTGGCTCAGGCAAACTGGTATGGAATAAAGCAGGTCTCAAAGATAAAAGAAAGCTGGTCGTGGAACAGATACATAGACAGGAGGAGATAGTAAGGGGTGCAAAGGTAGTGGCCCAGGCTAAACAGGGACAGTGGTTGAATTGGGAAATTGTAGAGAAGAGGAAGCTTAGTTGGAGGGACCTGTGGAGTATGGACGAGAATCGTATTAGATTCCTGGTAGGGGCTACATACGATGTGTTACCAACCCCCCAGAACCTTAAACTGTGGGTAAATGAGGACCTATCATGCCCATTGTGTTCAGGTACTGCAACCTTAAGGTATATTTTGTCTGGCTGTAAAGTTAGCTTGTCACAAGGCCGATATATATGGCGACATAACCAGGTGTTGAAATGTTTAGCTGCAGGCATCGAAGGGAAACGAAGACAGGTGAATTCAGAAGGTGTTAAGGATAGGAGTTTAGTAATTCAGTTTGTCCGTGAGGGAGAGAAATACAGAAGGGATAAGTTAGTAAGGAGGCAAGGGTGTGGCCGCCTAGAAGGTGCTTGTGATTGGGAAATGCAAGTAGATTTAGGGGAAAAACAAGCTTTCCCCAGGAAATAGTTTGTACCAAGCAGAGGCCTGACATAGTGTTGTGGTCAGTGAGTCAACGGATAGTTTATTTCATTGAGCTGACAGTTCCTTGGGAAGACTCAGTGGAAGAAGCCTATGAAAGAAAAAAGCTTAGATATGCAGATTTAGGAGCAGAAGCTGAGCAGCGAGCATGGAAAACTAGGATTTGTCCAGTGGAAGTGGGGTGTAGGGGAGTCATAGTCAGCTGTCTCGCTCCTGGGGGAACTCGGAGTGCGGGGACAGAGTTTGAGGAAGACAATGAAGGAAATGTCATATGAAGCAGGTAGAGCAAGCCAATGGATCTGGGTGAGAAGAAATAATGTCAGTTGGGGGCCAGCAGGGGGAACTGCTAAGCAGAGTACATAACTCCTTGAGATCAGGTGGAGAGATCCACTTCCTCTCAGGAGGAAGTCCAGGAAGAGGAAGTATTTAAGTGTGGGAGTGGCCTATTTGAATCCCTTTTGTTTGAGACCATGCTGCAAGGTGAGTGTGTTTGCTGATCATGTGAGTTTATCTTCTCTATCTCCTTTAACTTTAGCTTATATTGTTAGCTATGCTATGTAGCGTGTGAAATAGAGTATGGTGAATATCCTGGGAAAGGTAGTATCAGCACTGTTTCTACCTGGAGTTCGCATGTACAGAGGTTTGGTTGAAGGTGGCAGTGCTGTTTGGGCTCAGAAAGCTATGTGTAAGTAAGGTAAAGGAGCTTATTGGGTTGGTGTGGGGAGCAGTGAGACCTGGCATTAGGGGAGTGTCTCTGGGACGCCAGAGATCACTGTCTAGCCTCCTGGAGGTGTTGTGGGACCAACTAGATGAAACACTGGTGAAAGGAGGTTCCTACCTGATGACCCCAAAAACATGTTAGTTATCACTGCTCACTGGTCTGTATAGTTAAAGCTCCAGTAGGCAACATTGTTTTGGTATAATTGAGTAAAAATGTTATAATATCCTCTAAGCATAATGTAAATCAAGTGGTCTGAGACAAACAGTAGGTTTCTGCACCTCACCATGGCTCTGTGTTCAGCCTCTAAAGAATCAGTATCATGCCGATGTGCATCAACCAATCAAAGGTCACCTCAGAACACTGCGTTCAAGCGGCAATGGCGAACAGTGCAGCAGGTAAAATAGCTATTCCAGCATTGGTTACAACAAAAAAGGGAAGACAGAACTCGGTTCCCCGAAGCCCCGGAGGGAGGGGAAGGGTGAGGTGGGGCCGGGCCTGGCCGGAGGGCACGAGGGTTGGCCGTGGGAGCAGAGGTGAGGGCTCTCCGCGGAGAGGGAGAGCCGAGCCTCGGGGTATATGTGCGGGGCCGCGAGGGAGGGATGGGGCGGGCTGCTGCGCGGTGAGGGAGAGCAAGGCTCTAGAGTATGTGCGGGGCTGCGACGGAGGGATGGGGAGGGCTGCTGTGCGGTGAGGGAGAGCCGAGGCTCCCAGAGAGGGAGAAATAGACCCAAGTAAGATAAAATACTCGCGTGCTCGTATGGGAGGAGGGGCTCAGGGTGGAGACGAACGAAACCTTACTCAGATGAGACTCAAAAATCAACCATTTTCAGGCTTTCTACCTACTGCGGCTTTAAGCCTTGCCATAATTCATTATCATAGGGCTTAGGAGGTTTTTCACTGAGTGCTGATCCTTTCTCTAGAGCACAAACTTCTTGTGTTTATTTAAATAAAAAAAAATATGGATAAGGTCCAGTGAAGGAAGATGTCTCTTTTTTAATGAGATATCAAATTAGTTAATTTGGGTTTTGCTAAGCTACATTATTGAGATGTATTAGCATTTTACAAGCATATAAAATTGTATGCCAGTGGTGAATGCCTGATTGTGACCAAAGTCACACAAAGTTTCTGTACATAAAAATATGAAACCTCTGTGTAATATTATTGTGCATGAGGATAATAGTCATGTTAGCATCTTTCTTAGCCTTTACTTTCTGATTATCTAAGCTGCATTGTTATTTTAATTAATTGATTGATAAATTAATATATTTATTTACTAAGCTACTGTGCATATTAACTTTTGTTAGCATCTTGATAATACAATAAAATCAGTTAGGTGCTATAACTTCCTGGTATTAGCATCTAACTCAGTTGATGGTGTGTTTTAGCTGGACTAAACTACATTATGAAGCTGTATGAGATTAAGTCTTTTTGCTGAGCCATGTGAGCTCTATTTAACCGGTCATATATCCAGTCTGTTCTGTGTAGCACGTTATCTCTTAGCTGTAAATTATGGATTAGATATTAGTACAGCAGCGCTTGGTTGAGACAGTCGGTGTCCCATGGACTGTACCACCCCATGAATCCACCCCTCCTTCAGCCTTGCGGTGGGCCGCTCCCCCTTCTTCACCGCCCGCTTTGGTGCAAGCCCAAACAGAACATCATGGCGATTGATGGTAAGTAGGCCAATAACGTCTCTCCTTCCCTCGTAATTAACTTCAGCTGGATACAATACATGTCACAGCTGAATTCTTTCAACTTAAAAGTGCTCGTGGTTTCAGGGGAACGGTGCTTGCTTTGTGCGGAATAAATTAAAGTTGTTTTTATTTCTTTGAAGCGGTGATTTTCCTGTGCTGTGTGAGAGAGTAGAAGAGACAGACGAATGTTGAAGCGGCGGTGTGTGTACCGGCGGTGCTGAAGGGACAGCTCCGCTATTTCAACCGGATATTTCTCTAAACAGAACACACGGTGTCTGTGTGTATTCATTCCCTGGTTGTGTTTGTAATGTTAATTTAACGAAACTCTGGCTGTCATTTGGTTCCCGCGGAAGTCGGCTGCTCGTTCTGTAGCCTTGCTTCGTGCTGGCACTTTACAACTTGGGTTAAAGAACCTCACACAGATGGGATCTGAGGTCTCGTTCAGTGGGTGCTGTTATAAAGAGAGGGTGTGAAACCGTGCCAAGTTTTACCCCGGGACAGTATGCTCTGCAAAGTTCTGGTTCTGCTTTTAAAAATCCAAAACACACACAAGTTACGCTTACTGCAGAATAACTCATTTCCTATGTGTGTCATCTTGTGTTTTAGCTCCTGTCTCTGGGCTGCACAGTAAACACATATGTGCTTTACACCTTGCTCTGCTTACATAACTTTGCAGGTTCTAAGCAGCTTTGGTGTTTATTTAATCAGTTATATTTTATAGTAATATCATAATGCTTGCAGCTGTGCGATACAGTGCTTTAAATGTCACTGGACAGAGGACATCAGATAGCTCAGTGATAAATGACCTGTTTTGTAATCACAGAGAGTGGAGGCTTATTTCCCCGTTTGATCAGAATATAAAGCTGTGTTCTGGAAAATATCATCCACTGATGGGGAATATTATATAGTTAATCCTAGTTAATTAAGTATGAAACAACACGCATGTCTGAGCACCTTATACAGATTGCTGATTTCATGCTGTACAAACTTTGTGGATGTTTTCTAAAAATTGGTGCCAGTGCTTTAACCAGTCTGTTTTACACAAGGTTTAAAATTCATATAATGATGTGATGCATTTCACAGTCAGACCTGTAAAAGTAGTTTATGGGTGTATTTTATGCCTTTATTTACAAGTGGACAGTAGAAAGGTGACAAGACATTAGGGGGAAAGAGAAATGGAAAACACAACAAAGTTTCCCAGCCAGAGTCGAATGGTGACAGCTCTGATCACGGTGTAAACTATACAGTATATTAAACCACATGGCTAGCAGGACACAGCAAACCTATAAAGGTTTTAGGTTTGTACCAGTCTTTGAAGAAAGTGGAAAATAGTAGGCCGTGAGGAAAACAGGGCAGAAACCAGCACAGTGATAAACACTGTAAACTAGGCAACTAGACCAACCACCAGCCTGGGGCCTCAGGGCTTTGCTAACAACACTTGTAAAATTCACAAACAGACTGTTCTGAATGAGACTCATCAAGTGTACTGGAGAATCTGAAAAAATGATTGACTGAATGCCAGTCACACCTGCAGTTTGTTTTCTTTGGCATGAACCATAGCTAGTTGGCAGAATAAATGTTGGCATTGTATGTTTCTGCAAACCACTGATATGTAACATTTGCTTGTTTCATATGTAGAGGATATATCATTTGTTTCTTTACGTTTCGTATTGTGACAATGTTGTGGTTAACTTGTGGCTAAAAAACATTTGGTTAGCGTTATATATCACGTTTTAGCATATATCATGTTTTAGCATAAAATATCAGGTTTGGTCAGAAATGTCAAAATGTCTTGTAAAAAATACCCACTTTTGTCTTTATAAACACGGCCAGAATTAACATTAACTAAAAAGTAGTTGTTTAGTAGCTACAAACACGGCAGCAAATGCCCCGAATTCTGGTAAGACAATACCCACTTCCAGTGTTTGTTGGTCCCGAACAGTGGTCTTCTGTACAAACATGGCTGGAAATGTCCCGACATCCCATCCAAAATACCTAGTTTTGTGGCCACAAGCATGACAGTAAATATCTTGATGTCCCATTAAAAATACCCACTTGTGTTGCTGCAAACACAGTCAAAAATGTCCCAACGTCTTGATAAATATTCCCACATTTGTTGCTACAAACATGGCTGGAAATATCTGAAGCCTTAATTAAAAATACCAGTTTTAGTTGCTACAAACACGGCAGCAAATGCCCCAAATTCTGGTTAGAAAATACCCTCTTTCAGTGTTTGTTGGTCTCGAACAGTGGTCTGTTGCTTGACAGCCATCTCATATTTTGGCTTAATATATCTGGTTTGTTCGCTACAAACATGGCTGAAAATGTGGCATTGCCTCGCCAAAAATACCTGCTTTTTTCACTACATATGCTGCGGAAAACGTTCTAGTGTCTTGCTTAAAATTCACTCTTTCTGTCACTACAAACATGGCTGGAAAATCTCTTGAGCTCTAATGAAAAAATATTAGGTATATATACAAACATGGTTAGAAATGACCTGACATCTTGGTAAAATATAACCACTTTTGTTGTTTGTTGGTCTTCAACAGTGATCTGCTGTTGTCTGCTGCTTGGCAGTCGTCTCATATTTTGGCATAATAAATATGCTTTGGTCACTACTGACACAGCTGGAAAATTTCTCACTCTCGAATAAAAAAAATAGCAGGTTTAGCTGCTACAAACATGGCAGCAAATGTCCTAAACTCTAGTTAAAGAAAACCCACTTTTGTTTTTTGTTGGTCTCGAACAGTGGTCTGCCGCTATCAGCTTCTTGGCAGCCATCTCATGTTTTGGCTTAATGTATCTGGTTTGGCAGGTTCAGTTGGTACAAACACGGCAGAAAATGTCCCGAACTCCAGTTAAAAAACACCTACTTATTTTGATTGTTGGTCTTGAGCAATGATCTGCTGAGCCGTCTCATATTTTGGCTTAATATATCTGGTTTGGTTGCGACAAACATGGCTGGAAATGTCTGAAACTTTAACAAAAAAAAAAAAAATAAAAATAAAAAAAATACATATATATGTATATATATATATATATACATATATATATATATATACCTTACAGTCATATATATATATATATATATATATATATATATATATATATATATATCAGGTTTTATTTGGTACAAACATGGCTGGAAATTACCTGATGTCTCATTAAAAATACCAAGTTTTGTTGCTGCAAGCATGGCTGGAAATGTCCCAATCTGTAAATAAAAAAATACCCACTTTGGTTGTTTGTTGTGTTCGAATAGTGGTCTGCTGCTGTCAGCTCTTTGGCAGCCAACATCCCCTCCTCATCCAGATGAGAATTTCAGCTATTATACATGTTATCCAAGCTATGTAACTGAAGAAATATTGATTTGATACATGTGAAATGTACAAATCTAATGCTTATCGGGTTTGTAGAAACATACTATTGCCAACATTTTTTCTAGCAACTGGACTGCTTAGAGTGTTGCAGTTTTGCATTGTTTGATTTTACACTTTTTATCAAATGATCCAGAACCTTACAGTCACATGGAAAAATCTGGAACTTGTTAATATGACAGTTTTGCTTAATATTGAAGGAGGTTATTGAAAACAAATCTGATCCTAGTCTTTTTTATTTTATTTTAGCATACAGGACCTTTTGCTATTTCCCCCTATGACTGAGTGTGTTTTTTTCTACATGTTAGGAAGAGCACAATAGCTGAACAGGAGCATCTTATAAATTCACCGCAGGACGCATCATAAGAGGAAGCTCTTTACCCCTGCATTACTAAATCACACCCTGTCTCGTCTCTAGCCGCCTCACTACCATCAAATCTCCTTCAGTTGATCAGACAGCCACACCTTAAATGTGTTAGATGCTTATTCTACCCCGCCCGCTGACCTGAACTTTCCACTAGATTAGTCAGCAAAGTGCTGTTTCCTGAAGGGCCATGATTATAGCGGCCCCTGTCAGCGATATTTCACTGGAGCTAGTCGGCTCCGCTGAGATTTATGCCGCAGCTGTGGGACTGACTGACACCTGCAGCATCCAGAGGCCGGGCGCTCCACACCAGTGGGAGGCTGCCATTCTGTCTGTACTTGTGATGTTAGGGTGGATGAGCAGCATGAGGTGTCACAAAAAACAGGAACAAATGGTTTCTGCCTGACATTTTAGTGCAAAGAATTAATTCAGACATTATGATGTTTTGTTGTGGCTGCATGAGTCAGTGTGTGCCAGTTATTATGTTGTTCGAAAGGTGCTTTTATTTAGAGTGATACTTATTGTCTCATTTAAAGTTCACATGCGTCTGAGTACATCTGCAGAGGGTTTCTATGCTGACACCATTTTCATCAACAATTATTTTTCAACGCTGATTACAGCGAGACACCCCATGTGAAATCATAGTTTTTCATGCATTAGTCACTTTTTAGGTTTTGGGATATTTTTTCTTCCATATTAAGTCTACTTTCAGACTAGTGGATAGAAAATGTCCCACGTACACATTTAGGTGCAAATTAGCTCATATTTAATTAGATAATCCCTCATTTGCATATTTATCATAAAATTTCAGAAAACTTTTTACATTCATTTCATGGTAGTATCTTTTAGCTCACTTGTAATGTCTTATTTTTTTGTCTAAAAATGTTCAGAATCTCACAAAATATAACAATGTTTATTTTATTTTTTTGTCACACTCTCAGCCAGAAATCTCCACTTCAGCACTCCTGTGGTTAAAAGAAACTAGTTGGACAAAGTGTTTTATGATAGACTGATCAGAAAAACTGTAACTAAAATGTGTTATTCATTCTGACATTAATGAAATAGGTTACTAATACTCAAAAAAAGAGGTAACAATTTGCCTGGACATTTTTGAGTTGGATGGAATTAAAAATAAATAAGCTAAAATAGCTTAAATAAAATAAATTGACCTCTAAATGTCACCACAACTTTTGGATTAATTTTAAGTTGGTTAAACTTAATTAGGCCTTTGATGGTTGTATTACACTAACTGGATTTGTTACACTATAAAAAACTCATAGGATTTACTCAATAAAGCAGAGTTTGAACTACTTCAAACAATCCATGCAGATTAAACCTGAATTTTTTACACTGAAACAGAGATATTTTTTTAGAGTGATACTACAAAGTTTCCAGTTTTATTGCTGTCTATATCCTGAAGATTTTTATAGGGAGCTTTGTTAATCTTTCATAGCCTGATTTAGAGAACTTTATGGCTGTTGACAGTATTTTCTCATTTTTCTAAGAGATTGAAAGAGATGTCTAAATTTCCCTCTATAAAATCTGTGAATTTTGAATCTGGCTTTGATCAGTGCTGTGGAAATGTGCAAATTAGCGCCCATTGAATTAGGCTATGCCTAGTTTGCATATTTAAGCACACAATTTCAGAAAACGTTTATTAAAAAAAAATCGTCTTAAAGTACATAATCAACTGGGGAAGTTAGTTTAAAGTTTGCCCTACTCACCTGGGGTGTCTCCTCTTGACAATTATTCTTTCAATTACACAATTACTCCATGAGTGTATGAAATGAAACAGTGATAGAGAAAATGTGGCCATCGCAGTTTCTCAGGGCCCAAACAAGTCACGTCTTCAAGTTGTTTGAACACGTGTTAGATGGTATTGCAAGCATTGCATTCGATTTAAATGGTTTCTGTTTCATATTATAACCTCTTTCCTTTGACAGTAGTTTTAAGGCAACATATGAGTCACAAATTTAAGCTCTTTATGATGCTTCCAGGCTCATATTTTGGCAGCTATTTAAAGAATTAATGTATTAACTGACATTCAGTTGTGTGATCAAGCCTGTTTATTTTGCTAATTCAGGTTGAGCTTATGTCTGAATCATCATCTTAAAACTGCCATTATCAAAGCCTTAAATACCAAATATATCGGAGCTCCTTAAGCTTGTTAATTGGATATACACAGCAGGCTGTCTGTGAAAAGATCACTGAGTGACTTAACCAAGCATGTGTATATGAAAGCTTTCACTGCAATAGAAATTAAAATAATGTTAATCAAAATTCACTGACTTTTATTAAAGCTGTGTCCTAATTTGTTGAAAAGATGGAGGGTTTTCGTTTCATCTGGACAGGACTGATGTATTGTGTGTGGTTCCACTGCTCAGCCCCGGGACTCAGCTCCATGCATCAGCTCCTGTGACAAGCTGTAGACAGATCGACTGCAGGCCCAAATGGATTTCACATATCCTGGTTAAGCCTGGTTTTCTGGCTGGCGAATCGAAGGCAGCCCGACTCGCGCACTTGCTATTCTCAGTGTGTGCGGTGTGTATGAAGCCTTGTTTGGTCCTGAGCTGGAGCCAAGTACAGAGTAGGCAGCGCAGGAGGTGTTTAGCTGTGGAAATATTATGTGTTGAAATTAGAGCAACAGAGAAGCTCTTCATGCTGACATTCTGACAGGATCTTTCAAATCTTACTGAAACGCCTGTCGTGCCATTTGTCCTCCGGTGCCTTTGTCGAGCAGTTGAGCTAAATCCAGTAAGAGATATACACAAGATCACATATGTTGTTTAGACTACACTGTTTTCTCGAAACATTAAGACCGTGTTTTCCATGAACCCTGTTGCGTCTTTTTCATCTGTCTCCCCTCCTCCTCTCTGGTATGGCTGTTTGTTTTAGAGACGAGAAACAGGATATGAGGCGATAGTAGCCTATATGTCTTCGGACCATTTGAGCTAATGTCTGCTATGAGACATTGTAACTGGAATAGAACAATACATTGCTTTCAAAGTGAAACTGCTTCTGCCGTGGGCTGCAGGAGATTTCACTGTCACACAAACTAAAAGCGCGAGGCTGCCAGTCTTTACAGTGAGGATCTTGATTATTTATAATAGTTACAATTATAGGTGCTCACATTCATATTTGTATATTAAAACTAGATGGAATGTTTAATGTAAAAAGTGTTCCTCATGTATTCCCCTCAGCTCGACACAGCGTTGTAGCATCTTTCAGCTTATTGTTTTGGTTTTGCTGCTATTAACTTTACTGTTTGGATTCAGTCTTCCTAGCTTTGCAGCAGCTGTTTTCAGTGAAAAGGCACTGACAGACAAAGTTTGCGACTTGTTTGTGAACACAGAGCGATTAGCGGCTAAACAGATTTTCCTAACAGGAGTTGGTGAAAACAAAGGGCTTACAGATACAAATGAAACCGAGCAGTACCTCCAGAGATCATAAAGGCAGTGTAGTCCAGTTCAAGTGAGATACGACTGTGGGAGACAACAAAGACATTTAAAAATTGAGGAGACTGAATGAATCAGTAGTATAGTGAAAAGAAACGTTCGACTTCATGTCACAATGTATTTAACGGCCTCACAGGCCATTGCCCTCTACAATGCTGCCTCTGTTAGAAGCTACATTATTACGACCTCTATCACCGTTGGCACCGTTTGTTGTTGTTTGAAACTTTTGATTCTGCTCTCTAGTGCCATCTATAGGCTGTATTTATTTCAACATAAAGGACATGGAAGTAAGAGGGCAGTGACATTTATAATATTTGAAAGAATCTTAATTTTGTATGTAAATGGAGTATATATGAGCCCTTAGGCACTGTCCACGTTAACTGGTATTTCTGAAAACAAGGCTTTTTACTCCCCCGTTCTCAAAAATCCTGTACACATTAGCGCTGTCATAAAAAAATCTCCTATAAAAAAGAAAACACAACTGAAGCACTGTGAAGACCATGCCAAACCAACATAAGGTGAAATAACTCGTAAAGAAGAAGATTTTGGCCAATCAGAAGAGCAAAATAAAACTATTATTTGAAGGCTACCTAGAGTTACTTCTGTAGTACATTCTGACAACTCTGTTCCTCCATTTAGTGAAAGATTAACTGTACAGTTATGTGTAAACATGTAGAGGCTCAGACACACCAAACTGACTCGTGGCGTGTAAAAGCCCCCTTCTGCATCGCTTCGCGTTACCTGCGTCTTGGCCAAAAAGTTGTACATGAACACACAACCAACAGCTAACCAGCACGTATGTTCTGCGTCTGCATGAGAGGAAACAACTCTCCAGCAGACTTCTTCAGACTTCAGTTTGGAGATTTGGCAAATTTTTCATGGGCGCAACCCACATACTCAGCTCTGCTGCTCATCCCACAAATGCGTGTTCCTTACAAATGTTGCACCATTTAAAAGGGAAATAAACAGGCTTTCCAACAGTGTAAGATTTATTGCCAAGAGGCATTGATACAACAAAGAAATAATCTACCAAGCACATATTTCCTTACTTTGTGTGCTTAGTTTAGATTGTACATCCACTGCACTGACTCATAATCAACAATATTTTGCGGTATACAAGATGTTTCTGTCATGTCAGAGCTTGTTGTCTCTTTGAGACAAAGTGAAGGATTTGTTACTCAATGTTTTTTTATGTGTTTACGTGTTAAGTGTTGCAGTTGACACATGGCAAAGGAAGGTTGGGAATTGAATTACAAGAAACAGAGAGACATTCTGAGCTCAGATCATTTAATCCTTCTTAGAGAATGAGTGAGTGTGAAAAGGTGAAAGTGCATAATTTGGGAATAACAGATTTGTTAGAGGAATAAGTTAAAGGAATACTTCACCCTTCAAGATTTGTACATCAACTACTCTTCTCAGGTTATGTCGAATTCTTGAAGAAAACTTGCATTATTCTATGGAGCTAAGAATCAAAAAGTGAGAAAATTCTTGATGAACTGAAGTCATAGAGATACGCATGTAAGAACAGCAAAACTATAAAAAGACATCCTTTACAAAATCTCACAAAACTCGAGGCATTGTTGGACCAGCATGTCCTGTGTTCAGCGAGGTAGAATTACTGTTTATATCAATGGAGTCTGGCTTTAAACATGGACAAGTATCACTTTCAGTTCATTTCCCCATCAGAAAATGCTGTATGTTTGGGAAATACTGAGCACACATGAATAAATGAGACTTGGTTTATACTGCACGATTTGGACGAGACTTTGTAAACAGATGGTTTGATATAGTTTTGCTGTTGTTAAATGTGGCCCCCTATGACTTCAATTCATCAAGAGTTTTCTCTGTATTCTGATTCTTTGTTCATTGTGGAGGCGTGTGAGTTTCCTTCATAAATTCAGCATATCATGGAGTGAGTAACTAATAAACAAATGGTCAATTTGGGGGATGAACTATTCCTTTAAAATGCATATTCGTCATGGGTTTCTTATTTCTGTATTGTTTTCTGCTTGCTTGTTTGCAGGCTTAAGCTTTTATTGCTTCTTCACTGTGAAATGAATATCCTGGTTCTAAATTGGGGATATGTGGCTTTGTCCATTCTAAAAATAAGGTATCAACTGCACCACTTTGAAAGTGTTTCCATTGCCCAGGGCCATGGAGAGTGCTGGTGATATAGAGCAGTATTAGCTGTGACTTCACACAGTTTCCTTTTTCCACAAGAAAAACCCTATGCAACAGTGTATGTAGTGCAGCTGTAGTGTGAGGAAGCTTTATGAACGTACTGCTGAACTGTTGGGTAAGCTGGCTAATCTTTGACGTACTGTATCCTCCATTTGCTAATTGGCTTAGCTGGAGCTTATTCTGAAGTCGCTCCCTTTTGCCTTTCATTATGTCAACACCAACAAGTTTCACGAACAACCTGATGGAACACAAACCTTCCCTCTGCTACTTCCAATAAAGAGACAGTTATTTTCATGTAAATGGCCCCTGACAAGAGATTTGTCACATAAATCAATTATTCCTGTCACTGAGAGGGTATGAAGTAACACAGGCTGATCTTCTGTCTTTGTTTTATTGATGAGGATGAAGACAGCTGCATGTTTAGCTACCTAAGTACCCTAAGTCCACTTCATTATAGAGTACTTCCTGCTAGGTGTGTAACAAAAAGTCACAGTTTGTTGCTGCAGAAAAAAACCCAAATACAGAAGGATCATTTGTTTTCAATTATTTCAAACAGACAGAAGGGCAAGTGTCAAACACAGACAAAATCCTCCTGCTGGAGACTGAGGTAGCATCTTGCTCATTTGTGACTTTGGTAAACTAACTTATTTGCATTATAAAAGTAAGAATCATTTCAAACTGTTGTATATTACACTGCACTAACACCTTCCCAAAAGGCAACAGATCACAACAGGCTATAAAACTGAAAAGCATCTCTGTGCTATGAAACTGAAAATACTAAGTAGATAGAATGATAACAAATGAAACTAATGCATTAGAAGAAGTGCTTCAATTAGTTGGCTATACTTAAGCATTTAAAGCACCCAAACATTTATTATACCAGTCATCTGCACATCTGGGTGATGTCGTTGAATGTGTGTCAGCGTATTCGATATGTTTTCATTCACATATCCAAAACAGTGGGGCAACACCAATACACCGTCCTCGTCTTATACACAACTCCTCTCTCTGTTGCTGATGTGGCTGACCGAGAAGCATCAGGCAGGTCTTCCAGCTCCGCTGTTTTATTTGCACTTGCCATAGTTTGACTGACTCGCACGCCAATCAGCTTGTAATCTCTGCATGTGTTGCAAACAACATGCTGTGTGTTTTTAACACACATATAAAGCAATGGCCGGGACTGAAGCAAGCCTGTTAACATTGATTGTGCAGGCACATTTAAACACATGCACATGCATGTGTGTTAAGCACAGTGCATGGACATACATGTGTGGGCATGTACGCATACACACAAACACACACAGACCTCATACATAAATAACATAATCATCGTTAAATGTCTTTTGTCTCTGTTGTGGTCTCCTCTTTGACATAGTCTTTGCCTGGATTTCACTGTATATGTTGGGTTGCATTATTGTATTGAATAACTCCATCCTCCCTCCCCCCTCCCATGCTCAGATTACTGTTTTAACTCTAAAAGCCTAACCAGGGACAGGGGTTGCAAATTGGCTAAGGCTAGAAACCTGTATGCATTGCATCTACTTTGTATTTTACATATGAAGCAATGTCTTATGCATTTGTCCTTGCCAAATAAACAAGTAAATAAAAAAGAAGATTTATAAAAACGATGTACAGCTAAAAGTTTCAATGGAGAACTTGCATTTGTGAACTTTGGTTCCGCATTACAGGCATCAGTATGTGTACTGTCCATTTTAGCATGCAGCTGCCTGCACTGGACTGCAACCCACCAAACCATAACAGTTTGGTATGAAAAACAGAAAGCATTATACAAACAAAAAATGTGCTAAACAATACCCAAAAGTGAGTATTGTTGATTTAACTCTGTTTTATCAAACGTGTGCTCAGTACACAAGATTGTGGAAATGAAGGACTTACAGCGACTTGAGCCATTTTGTACCGCTACTCGTGTTTCTAGTCGGACTATGTTTACGAGCACAAGAGTTCAGCGAGCCACCGAAGGACCGCCCTGCAGATTTACTATTGGTTCTGCAACGTAGGAGTTTTTTTAAACTCTGAAATTGTATCCGCCCATCTAAACACAAAATCAGGGAGAAAGTCATCAGTCTTTAGTTAAGCAAAGTGTCTAAAAACTTTAACTGTAATTATGGGCCCAAGCCCGATTTAAACCCGACGATTTTCAATAAGTTGGCTGTTATAATTAAGAGTATTAAACCACAATTCTTGTTATTTGAATGACAGAAATATAGGATCTTAATGAATGGCGCAACACGGAAGCATGATTATGTAATAAAACAGATGTTTAGGCTATTTTAGGATCCAGGTGGTGAAGGGCTGTGAGCGCACAATGTTGCAACATTATAACTAACTTTGTTGTAACTTTATGTGTCATACAAAGTGTGGTTTAATTTTATTTTTTATAATACTGTAGCGTCTGCCAGGACGTGTGGAAAGGATGACGCAGTTATTCGGCAATTAAACCACCGTTTATTCCTGAACAGTACAGGATACTGTTGGCCGTAACCACGCCAAAACAACCAACAAACAACAACTTAGCTGTAACTCCATCTGCACTCCTGCTCTCTCCTCCAGCTCGCTCATACACTCACCAGCACGCGCACTCACACAGCCCTCCTCATCCCCATCACACTCGCACCCCACACCTCATTCAATCCCAAACATGCCATTAACTCACAGAACACTGACATTATAACAGAACATTTACTGCAGGGTCGCTACAATACATAGCCTATAACATTATCAAATCATAGCTTTTTAAAAAAATAAATAAATAAATAAATAAAAAAAAGTCATATCTGACTGGGCCCGGCCTGGGCCCATCAGAGGGAGGGGGGCTCCCGGCTGGACCTGGCTAGGGCCCGCGGGCCGGGCTCAGGCTCGGGCAGAGAATCTAACCTCTAATCAGTGTGCTGGGTACCCTAACAGAGGGTTGACGGAAAATGGGGATGGTTCTATTGGTACCATCCACAGCTTTTCACAATGGAAATGGAAAAATAACTATTCTAGTGCATTGAACTGAACTCAACCGAACTGAACTGCATGGTGGAAACAAGGCTATAGTGCTACATAGAACCATTAGAGGTACCATATAGCATTTTTTAAGCCCTGGGGGCTCCTGAATGATGCTAGATAATACCATGGATGAATCAACATGCTTCTAAACTTAACTTTTACTTAAATATGAATCGGTATTAATCATTTATTGCAAAAATATTTAGAATCTTTTACCAAATGCTCACTAAGAAACCCCAATACTGTACATCACATTTTCAAACCTGGCGTATTGAAGTGCACATGGGGGCAAAAAAGTTGATAACCACTACTTTTCATATGTTATCCTCTGTAGTGTTTTTATTCTTCTACCCAGTAAACTAAGCTGAAGAACCAGTGGAGAACCTTTGAAGCCCCTGTTTTGTTCAGTGGTTCTCTACTGGTTCTTTAGCTTAGTTTGGTTTGGAAAGAACCAATGGAGATCCTCTAGAGAACCATACAGAGGCTTAAAAAGTAATTTGTGTGGCAGCAGTGACATATACTGTAGCACTTTACCCACGTCAAAGAACCACTGAGGAACCAACAATTTTCTGTGTCCATAGCTCTACTTCCTGCCTGCCTACTTTTAGTTATTAATCTTAAAGCTACCGTGATTAATATTCTTACATTCTTACATGGATCAAATGACAATGTGTAATGTCAAAGTGGTCACTCATAGTGACAGAGCCACAGAGAATTTTCACTAAACTTTTCAGTTCACTTCAGTTTTATGTAACATTTTAGCCTTTTTCAGCTCATTGTTTTGGTTTACAGCCAGCAACTTTACTGTTTCGATTCACTCTCACAGCTGTCATTAGCATTAGCAGGCAGCTGTTTTTAATAAAATAGCTGAACTCACTGTACCTGCCCAGCACCTAACTGGCAAAGTTAGTAACTAGTTGGTGAATAATGAGCCACAACGAGTCACATATTTCCCTCAGGAGTTAGAAAGATAGTGAATATTAGACTTGTATTAGAGTTTGAAACTTAATGGGAGCAACACCACAAGTTTGTTTCCCTCGCTTCGTTCTCTCACATTGTGTTCTCCCCACTGACCTCAAACCACCAAATATCTGTCAGGTCAATTTCTTCAGCCCAACTTTCTGTGTCACGGCCTCAGTCCATCCCTCTCTCCTTAACCCAGACGTGTTGGCCTCAGCAGCCTGATTAGAGGGGGCAGGTAGAGGAGATTCCTTAAAGAAACTGGGACAAATCCTAAAAATGCCGCCAGCCCGGCCCCAGATGTCTGCATGAGGGAAGACTGTGAGGTCACAGACTTCACCTCGATTTAGCTCACAGAAGTGAGACATGCTCCCTGCTGAAGCCAAGGGTGAGAAGCAAGAGCTCAGAAACTGCACATATTGATCACAACTGCTGCTTCAAATTGATTTGTGTCAGACTCAAGAAGAGATCATTGTGAACCTTTCTATGTTCTCACAAGGTTTTAAGAGCCAATACATTTTTTTCGATGTACTCTCAAAAGCATTGAAAAACCCAGAGAAACCTTCTTCAATATCCCCTCCTAATTCTCACTGGTATCGCTGACTTATTGTTGTGTGCTAGTTATGCAGTCCTGTGCTGTTTTGAGTTTTGTCATAACTGGAAAAGATTAAGAGTTGGAATCGCAGGAAAGCAGATAGTCAAGCACATGGCAGTCTGAGTGACAGCTCAAATATTGTATTACACACAGTGTGCACAATGATTTCATCACAGTTATAGCACCTGATACTGTCACCACAAGTGTGTATCATCATTACTCTGTCTGAAAATATTCATCTTCTCAGCTACATCTCCACTATCCTGCAACACGGAATATTAGGTTGGCCAAATTTCTGTTCTGCCATGTTGTGTTTGTGTTATCGAAACTGTGGGTGAATTCTGAAGATGTTATTTAAGTGACAGTGCTCAATTTCAAACTCTTATTTCAACAAAGGGGTTTATTTGTGTTGTTGTTTGGCCTTGATATGAGACAGATTTTATTTTAAGGTTGCAGTGCTTGACAGTAACGGTTGCCAGGTTGCCATTGACAACCATTGGCAACCATTTTGAGAAATTGGCAACAAAATCTAGGCCTTTGGTTGCCATCAGTGGCAACCTCTTTTTAACATAGAAAAACAGGGTCAGCAAACACCAAAGTGTACAGCCCAAAATAAATAAATGGGCGTCAGCAGCTTAGTGGATAGAGCAGGCGCCCCGTATACAAGGCTGTTGCTGCAGCGGCCCGGGTTCGACTCCATCCTGTGGCCCTTTGCTGCATGTCATTCCCTCTCTCTCTCTCTCCCCCTTTCACGCTTGGCTGTCCTATCAATTAAAGGCAAAAATACCCCCAAAAATATCTTTAAAAAACACCCAAAAAACAGCACTGAACATCCCAACACTACTTGGGAAAATGTTGCACAGAACAGTGCTACAAGGGACAAAGCAGTATGTAACAACACTGTACATAACACAGCTGCATGTGACAGCGATCGCATGTGTTGGTGCGTTTACCCGTGAGTGCACAGGCATCTGTTTTCAGGAGAGTGAAGAAGTAAATGAAGTTGCACTTCAGATTCAAATTCTGTAAAGTATCAGATAAAATACAAACTACGAGGAATTTTGTATTTTTGTTACTGTTGAGCTTTTAGACATTCTTTTATGTCACATTTTCATTATTAAGCTGACATATAACTGCATATTATCTTAATTACACAAAGGAGACTAAACATGGCAACCTGATATTTTCAGTTTCGGCAACCTAAAGCTGATGCCTTGTTGCCAGCCTGGCAGCCACTTTTAAAAAGATAGTGTTGATCCCTGGCCTCAAAGCAGCACATTTGTCAGTGAGGCTATTTGTCTGATATCAAGATGAAACGATGAATTGATTATCAAAACAGTTGCTCTTCGATATTCTTTATAATTAATTATTGGACCAGTTATTGCAGCTCTGTGAAAAATTTAAAGATAGATATTGTTTACTGTGCGGAAACATGGGCTTTAGAGCTGTTTCTTCTGCATATTTCAGTACTACATTGATATGGCGTATATATTCTTTTATGTATTTATTTGTATTTGCAACTTGACCAACAACAATTCAGCTCCACAGAGCTCCCTGTGGAGCCACAAAACACCTTATACAAGTTCCTTTTTTCCATGTGAAGTATTTCTCCCCAGCACCTGTTACTACTTCTGTGTAAAACTGGTGGAGTTCCCCTTTAAGAACGACACTGCACAATGTAAACATTCACTGATTCTTATGTTTGGAGGGAGTCCATGCAAAGAGCAGTTAATTGGATCTTGCAGCAACTTGCTGCCTACATTATGTATTAATGAGTAATAATTTGTCTGTCTGTGCATAATTATTTTCCCCATGTGTTTATGACAAGTATATAAATGCAAAAATGTTCCCATTAATGCATTAATTTGCTAGTTTGACAGTCTAATTAGCATCAGCAAGTATGCTTTGATAAACTGTATGTATCTAGGTAATTAAGGTGAGACAATAGGCAGTGAAAACACTTGAAAAGAAATCAAAGTATGAAATTCTGTAGTAGTGTGAAAGCCACATAGAAGATATATGGGGTGCCTGGTAAAGGATCTTCTATACCCAAAATACATATGAGATGGGATAGATTGCTTGTGGTGTGATATGAGCAACCAACACTGTGTACCATATTCAAGAGCACTCGCAAGAAAATGTTATTTTCGACAAGTATGGTGTGTGGTGAGCGAAAGAGGAGTGAAGAAGCACAGGGAGCTTCCTCCCACACACAGCTGCTGTATCGATCTGCTGGACAGCAGCAACAACTTGGCTCTCGGCTCCTAGCGGTACAGGAAAGATTTCAGACAGGCTTGTCATGTAGAGGCTCAGTTTCCTTTAATGGCTGTGTTTACATGCAGTAACATGGCTATCAGCCACACACTGTTTTACGTCTTACTGAGGTTTGTATTCACAGCACATCAACCCCTGATATCTTCTAACACTTTTCCTGAATACACCAGATTCATGGCCAGTAATAGTGCAGATAGCAGTAATTGTAAATAAATAAAGATGATGTTGAGGTGCTGCAAATCCTGTTTAATATGTGACTAAGAACAAGATCCTAATGTCATGTTTTTACAACCACAACATTTAACTTTAGTTGTTTGTGCCATTTATGCAGCCTGACTGCTTTTTTCTGTTTTTAACATTTATTCACATGATGAATTTTATTAATATGTTTTGAATTAACTTTTTGATTTCATAAAAATGTAAAATATTGAACTTGCCATTTAAAAAGAAACCAGAAAAATGATTAAAGTACTGTAGGAGAACACTAGAACGCTAGAGGCATTATTTAAAAGCTCATATGACATTAAAAACTCAGTTGTCGACATTTTATCAGTCAGTGGTTGGAAGTCCAAACAAACACGCTCAACCCTCAGAAGGGTTCAGAATGGGTGCTGAATCCTCAAAAAATGTAAAAAAAAATTGTGTACAAAAGGTACAGGACAGCACTCCAATTATAGTGTTTATTGCCACACAAACGTTTCGGGTGAAACCCTTCCTCAGCGTGCACAAGCAACAAAGTGAATGGATCACACACACAGGTGTCACTTATCAGTAATCAGGCTGACACAACAGCTGCAGGTAATGGCAAGAGAAGAAAAAAGAAAAAAGGAACCTAACAATGTATCCCTTCTTATATCAACACAAACAATTAAGTAACCACAATAGTGATGTTTTTTTTAAAACAGTTATTCAACCATCAATCAGTGGTTGTAAATCCAACCAATAACATTTCAGTTGTTCTTTCTAGGGCTCCAATTAATAATTATTTTCATTATCCATTGACCAGCAGATTGTTTTGTCAGATATTAGTCTGCAAAATATATGAAAAATGTTCAAAATTCCAGAGTCCACATTGAGCACATATTAAAATCTCTTGGGTTTTTTTTTTAATCAATCAACAGTCAACAACCATAGACTATATAATATAAAGCCACTGTGATGTCACCCATTGGTTTGTGGACTTCCATTTCAAAGCCTCAAGTATGGCATTTTGGCCGTAGCCATCTTGGATTTTGGAGTCGGAAGTTACCATATATGGGTGAGAGGTTGAAGCTATGGAGGAACATGGGATGGGTCTGACTCATAGACTCTAGAAACACCTCAAAGACAGCCTGTCACTCAAACCCTTAATTATATGTAACTTTGAACCTTAATAGAATTTAAAAAGTTGGACTTGAGGCTTTAAAATGGGAGTCCACAAACCAATGGGTGATGTCACGGTAGCTATTTTCATTATTTTGATAGTGCCTGAAATTCATCCTCCGTACAGTTGTCATGAATGTTGAAATTAGCTACAGAGAATAGAACCGTTTTTAATACCAGGCTGTAAACATGTTTATTTCTGCTTTTTAACATGAGGGTCTATGGGGATTGATTTGCTCCTTGAGCCAGCCTCAAGTGGCCATTCAAGGAACTGCAGTTTTTGGCAATTCTGTGTTGGCTTCGTTTTTCAGTCTCAGAGGTTCCCACTTGTTCACAATGCAAATATGTTCTGTTTACTATCACATAAAACAAAGAAAACCAGCGAAGATTCACATTTGTTGCAGCTGTAGTTATCTTGTTTCTGCCTGTTGTGAAACTGTTAGACTTACCTGAGCCAACTCTTATTAATCAGTATCAGATCTGAGCTAAATTTGTGTGTTGGACATGACCTTTCCAAGATGGTAGGCTGAACTAGTCCAGGATGAAAATATTAACAAGGACAATGCAGTGTGTTCATTCTCAACAGGGTGGAATAAGATAATGATTTCAAAATTAATGTTTTAATTTTGTTTGCTACATATAGTATTTAAAATTCATTTTGATTTTAGAGGTTTTTACTGTTTTTTTTTTTTTTTTGTTTCCATTTCTGATCTTTAATATGTTTGTGGCCCTCTTCTGCTAATTAAGTTAGGAGTCTTTCAGTCTATAGATTTACTCCATGTGTTTCAACAGTCCAGTAAAAGGGGGATTTTTTCAAGCCTTACATGGCTGATTCTTTTGTAGATGCGTCATTGTTCAGATTTAGCTCAGTATGTAAAATGACATGAGGCAAAGGTCATGTGTCTCGACGACCATTACACCATGCTGAAACCGTTAGTTTCAGTACTTTAATACAGAGCTGTGCAAATCTTACAAGTGTCACAGCTGAAGGCAGCCGCAGCTATTTGAAACCTCAACCTGTAGGCAGATCCCAGAGGCAGAGCTCAGAGACTGGGAGGCCCTCACAAGTGTGAGTAATAGTTCTGAATTACAGTCACCGCCTAGAAGCCTGTCTGCTGAAGAAAACCATGGCGAGCTCTTTGTAAAGGTCTCTGCCTGAATAATGATATCTATACCTCATGATATCCTGATGCTCTGATGGACCCTCACATATCAGCAGCTGCCACCCATTGGGTGTCAGCCACTGAGATGATTCAATGCCATATCAGAATTCGGTGTGACAGAGGACATCTGTGAGGAAACCCTAGTAGAAATGTGGTCTCACCACACACCGTTCTTGATTCTGGGCTCTGAAATAAAACACAGGCAGTTATCAATAATACACAGTTTTGTGTGTGGATGTGAATTTCGTTTAGTGAATGCTAATGGTGGTCAGGTTGTCATTCCCCCACTTTGGTCTCAACAACTATTAAACAGATAACCCTGAAGTTTTCTACAGCTCCCGATGGAAGTATCATTGGGAGCTGTTTGGGGTTCAGTATCTTGCTCAAGGATACTTTGGCTGCCATCTTGCGCTGGTGACGTAATTTGGAGCCAGAGTCTATGCAGTAGTGATCTCTGTGGCATTGAGTTCCTGCCATCTGATGAATTGATGCGCGCAGCGGGGGGCTGTGGGCTGGAATCGAGCCTGCGGCTCCTGCAGCAAGGAAACAGCCTTTGTGCATGGGGCGCCTGTGCTACCCACTGAGCCACCGGGCACCCCCTTTGGTTTCACTTTTGGGGAGCTGTCCAGGCCTCCAGGAAGTGCGCGGGCTTTGAAGACAAATTTCGAAGTGGCCAAACAGTGGCACTGCAATTTCTGGGGTCAGTCACCTGATGCCATTTGGCACATATAGACTTTTTCCCATAGACTTACACTGGGGAAGAGACATCCATAAATCAGTTGATAAAATCCTTTTAACGCCACAACCCCTGCGAATCAAGATTTAATCTATTCATTCAAACAACATTTGGAATGTCATTTACTTTAGTGGGGTGCTTAACTGGAGGTCAGCCTCTTGGGCACACTCAGCCATGGTCGGTGGTCAGGAGATGGAAGTGTTTTGCCAGTAAGATGACATATGTTGTCTGTTTGCATTAAAAGGAAACTCTCAACAACTTTAGTCTTCTATGATGTTGTCATGTTGATTTAAGAGACTTAAGTAATAAGTGTTCAGTATGTCAACACTGGCAAAAGTCCTGGCAGGTCCTACAATCCATGTCATTTAGAAATAAGCTATAAGCAGTAAATGGACAGTATAATGACAGTAAATGGACTGTTACAGTAAACACAGCTAAAGCCTTTGCATCCCAAATTCCCCTTAGATGGGACAGCGGTGGGCTTAGCTCACTTAAAGCTCTGCTGGCAATTTACAGAAGGCCCAATTTAGACCTTAAATTTCTCTTAAGTGGTTTAACATTTGCAAGAAGCACACTGTGTGGGCAGAGTGAATCCCTTACCTCTATCATGTAATCTAACTCAAACCTGAACCTTACACTGTACCCAGAGATACAATATGGGCTAAGTTAAAGGAATACTTCACCCACAAAATGACAATTTTATATCAGTTATTCAACACTTGTTACATTGAATTCAGGAGGAAAATGCTGTTTGTCCTCGCATGCCTCCATGGTGAACGATGAATCCAAAAACAGTGAACATTCCTGAATTAAAGTAAAAGGTAACTGCATTTAAAAACATCTAAATTATATCAAAACATCCATTTACAAACTCTAACCCATCTCATACAGTATAATCCAATTCTCATTTATCCAGTTGTATGCTCACTACTTCCCAAACACATGCATTTTCACTAAAACCTTAATACTATGACACTTCTGCATGTGAGTTTGAATTCTGCTTGTGCATTCTATAGGGTTGCAGAGGCGCGCTACTCGTCTGTGCGTGAGACTGTTTATGTGACTGTTATGTGTTTTTAAGTGTTGTTGAATGTGGTCCCCTTTGATTTTAATTTTAATATTTATTCAAGAATATTCTCTGTTTTTGGATTCTTTGTTCACCACGGAAGCATTTGAGAAAAACAAAGTGTTGTCACTAATTCAACATAACACAGGATGAGTAATTGATATAAAAATGGTCATTTTGTAGTTGAAATATTCCTTTAATGTAAATAATACAGTACAGGCCAAAAGTTTGGACACACCTTCTCATTCAGTGCGTTTTCTTTATTTTCATGACTATTTACATTGTAGATTCTCACTGAAGGCATCAAAACTATGAATGAACACATGTGGAGTTATGTACTTAACAAAAAAAGGTGAAATAACTGAAAACATGTTTTATATTCTAGTTTCTTCAAAATAGCCACCCTTTGCTCTGATTACTGCTTTGCACACTCTTGGCATTCTCTCCATGAGCTTCAAGAGGTAGTCACCTGAAATGGTTTTCCAACAGTCTTGAAGGAGTTCCCAGAGGTGTTTAGCACTTGTTGGCCCCTTTGCCTTCACTCTGCGGTCCAGCTCACCCCAAACCATCTCGATTGGGTTCAGGTCCGGTGACTGTGGAGGCCAGGTCATCTGCCGCAGCACTCCATCACTCTCCTTCTTGGTCAAATAGCCCTTACACAGCCTGGAGGTGTGTTTGGGGTCATTGTCCTGTTGAAAAATAAATGATCGCCCAACTAAACGCAAACCGGATGGGATGGCATGTTGCTGCAGGATGCTGTGGTAGCCATGCTGGTTCAGTGTGCCTTCAATTTTGAATAAATCCCCAACAGTGTCACCAGCAAAACACCCCCACACCATCACACCTCCTCCTCCATGCTTCACATTGGGAACCAGGCATGTGGAATCCATCCGTTCACCTTTTCTGCGTCTCACAAAGACACGGCGGTTGGAACCAAAGATCTCAAATTTGGACTCATCAGACCAAAGCACAGATTTCCACTGGTCTAATGTCCATTCCTTGTGTTTCTTGGCCCAAACAAATCTCTTCTGCTTGTTGCCTCTCCTTAGCAGTGGTTTCCTAGTAGCTATTTGACCATGAAGGCCTGATTCGCGCAGTCTCCTCTTAACAGTTGTTCTAGAGATGGGTCTGCTGCTAGAACTCTGTGTGGCATTCATCTGGTCTCTGATCTGAGCTGCTGTTAACTTGCGATTTCTGAGGCTGGTGACTCGGATGAACTTATCCTCAGAAGCAGAGGTGACTCTTGGTCTTCCTTTCCTGGGTCGGTCCTCATGTGTGCCAGTTTCGTTGTAGCGCTTGATGGTTTTTGCGACTCCACTTGGGGACACATTTAAAGTTATTGCAATTTTCCGGACTGACTGACCTTCATTTCTTAAAGTAATGATGGCCACTCGTTTTTCTTTAGTTAGCTGATTGGTTCTTGCCATAATATGAATTTTAACAGTTGTCCAATAGGGCTGTCGGCTGTGTATTAACCTGACTTCTGCACAACACAACTGATGGTCCCAACCCCATTGATAAAGCAAGAAATTCCACTAATTAACCCTGATAAGGCACACCTGTGAAGTGGAAACCATTTCAGGTGACTACCTCTTGAAGCTCATGGAGAGAATGCCAAGAGTGTGCAAAGCAGTAATCAGAGCAAAGGGTGGCTATTTTGAAGAAACTAGAATATAAAACATGTTTTCAGTTATTTCACCTTTTTTTGTTAAGTACATAACTCCACATGTGTTCATTCATAGTTTTGATGCCTTCAGTCAATCAATCAATCAATCAATTTTATTTATAAAGCCCAATATCACAAATCACAATTTGCCTCACAGGGCTTTACAGCATACGACATCCCTCTGTCCTTGAGACCCTCACGGCGGATAAGGAAAAACTCCCCAAAAAACCCTTTAACGGGGGAAAAAAAATGGTAGAAACCTCAGGAAGAGCAACTGAGGAGGGATCCCTCTTCCAGGACGGACAGACGTGCAATAGATGTCGTACAGAACAGATCAACATGATAAATTAACAGTAATCCATATGACACAGGGGGAGAGAGAGAGAGAGAGAGAGGGAGAGAGAGAGAGAGAGAGCGAGAGAGAGATATGCAGGTAATGACAGTATCTTACAACAACATTAATGGAAGTAATAATATTATAGTTATAGTTCTGGTTACTGCGGTACAATATGTTGAAAGTATGTATTAATACCTGGCAGTATACATGTGTGACAATAATCATATGTGTATAATAACAGAAGAAGTATGACTAATGACTAATGATGGCAGCAGCAGCAGGAGGCATCTGGCGGGACCACGGCAGCAGCACAACCACACACGTCACGCTGTCCAGGCACCGCTGTGATATGAGTTAATCTGAGAGACAGTGGAGCACAAAGGCTCCGGAGAAGAAGCCGAGTTAGTGACATCCAGAATGGCCGGGTTAGCTAGATGCAGTAATAGGATACGAGAGAGAGAGAGAGAGAGAAGGAGAGAAGGGGCCCGGTGTATTATAGAGGGGTCCTCCGGCAGACTAGGCCTAAGTCAGCCTAACTAAGGGCTGGTACAGGACAAGCCTGAGCCAGCCCTAACTATAAGCTTTATCAAAGAGGAAAGTCTTAAGTCTAGTCTTAAACGTGGAGACGGTGTCTGCCTCCCGGACCGTAACAGGAAGATGATTCCACAGGAGAGGAGCCTGATAGCTAAAGGCTCTGGCTCCTGATCTACTTTTGGAGACTTTAGGGACCACGAGTAACCCTGCGTTCTCAGAGCGCAGTGTTCTGGTGGGATAATATGGCACTATGAGCTCTCTAAGATATGATGGAGCTTGACCATTTAGAGCTTTATAAGTTAACAGTAGGATTTTAAATTCAATTCTGGATTTTACAGGGAGCCAGTGCAGAGAAGCTAAAACAGGAGAGATATGATCGCGTTTCTTAGTTCCTGTTAGTACACGTGCTGCTGCATTCTGAATTAGCTGGAGAGTTTTTAAGGACTTACTAGAGCTACCTGATAATAGAGAGTTACAATAATCCAGCCTTGAGGTAACAAAAGCGTGGACCAATTTTTCTGCATCTTTTCGGGTCAGGCTAGGCCTAATTTTCGCAATATTACGCAGATGAAAAAATGCAGTCCGTGAGGTTTGCTTTAAATGAGAATTAAAAGACAAATCTTGATCAAATGTTACTCCGAGGTTTCTTACGGTAGTGGCAGGGGCCAGAGCAATGCCATCTAGAGCAACTATGTCATCAGATAAAGAGTCTCTGAGTTGTTTGGGGCCAAGAACAATAACTTCAGTTTTGTCTGAATTTAACATCAGGAAATTGGTGCTCATCCAAGTTTTTATGTCTTTAAGGCAATTATGGAGTTTAGTTAATTGATTGCTTTCTTCTGGCTTCATTGATAAATACAACTGAGTATCATCCGCATAACAATGGAAATTTATAGAGTGATTTCTAATGATGTTACCTAACGGAAGCATATATAGAGTAAACAGGATTGGTCCGAGCACAGAACCTTGCGGAACTCCAAAACAAACTTTAGTACGTAAGGATGGTTCATTGCGAACGCCAACAAATTGAAAACGATCAGATAAATAAGATTTAAACCAGCTTAGTGCTGAACCTTTTAAGCCAATTAAGTGATCCAGTCTCTGCAGCAGAATTTGATGGTCAATTGTGTCAAACGCCGCACTAAGATCTAATAAAACAAGTACAGAGACGAGTCCTTTGTCTGAAGCAATCAGAAGGTCATTTGTAATTTTAACTAGAGCTGTCTCAGTGCTATGATGCACTCTAAATCCTGACTGAAATTCCTCAAATAAATTATTATCCTGGAGAAAATCACACAGCTGGTCTGCGACTACTTTCTCAAGGATCTTTGACATAAAGGGAAGATTAGATATTGGTCTATAGTTGGCTAACACCTCTGGATCCAGGGTGGGCTTTTTAGTAGAGGTTTAATTACAGCTACCTTAAAAGACTGTGGTACATAGCCTGTTAATAAGGATATATTGATCATATCTAATATATGAGTGTTAACTATAGGTAAGACCTCCTTAAGTAGCCTAGTTGGGATGGGGTCTAAGAGACACGTTGATGATTTGGATGAAGAAATCACTGCAGTCAATTCTGGAAGAGAAATTGGGGAGAAGCAATCTAAATCTATATTAGGTCTTACAGCTGTGTTTGAGGTTAGATAGGTACTATCTGAGGGCAGGAGGTCATGAATTTTGCCTCTAATAGTTAGAATTTTGTCATTAAAAAAGCTCATAAAATCATTACTGCTAAGGGCTAAGGGAATACAAGGCTCAATAGAGCTCTGACTCTCAGTCAGCCTGGCTACAGTGCTGAAAAGAAACCTGGGGTTGTTCTTATTGTCTTCTATTAGAGCTGAGTAATAGTTTGCTCTGGCATTGCGGAGGCCCCTCTTATAAGTTTTGAGACTGTCTGTCCAGATTAAACGAGATTCTTCCAGTTTGGTTAATCGCCAAGTCCTTTCAAATTTTCGCGATATTTGTTTTAACTTACGGGTTTGAGAGTTATACCAAGGAGCGAACTTTCTTTGCTTTTTTAACTTCTTTTTAAGAGGAGCTACAGAGTCGAGCGTTGTTCGTAGCGAGCCTACGGTGCTATCAACAAAATGATCAATTCGGGAGAGGTTAAAGTCGGCACGGGAAACCTCTGTTACTGAAGGTATTGGTATTGAATTTAACGACGAAGTAATCTTTTCCTTAAGTTTTGCGACAGCACTATCTGATAAACTATCTGATAAAAATCAGTAATTCAGTGAGAATCTACAATGTAAATAGTCATGAAAATAAAGAAAACGCATTGAATGAGAAGGTGTGTCCAAACTTTTGGCCTGTACTGTATATCAGCATACAGTACAAACATGAGGTTTAAATCAAATACAGTATTTTTCTCTCAGTCAACGACACCTGAAGTTAATTTGGTAATTAGGCTGTTGAGTTCCATTTATAGATCTTTGAATGTTTAGGCCAGTCTTTACAGCACTTTAATATTGCTCCAAGACTCAGTCATCAGTCCAGTCTTGTGGTTTTTATGTAATCATCAAATGACACAGTGACGCAAGAGTGTACGGATGTTGCCAGGAATTGTGCTAACATTAAAAGACACCCTTTGCATCCAGAATTTGCCCATGTTTAATGATCGCTGAGCTGTGGCAGCTTTAGAACAGTGCTTGTGGAGTCAGATCACACAATGACTTTCCTTTTCCATCCGCATTTTACTCAAGCAGTTTCACCAGTCACACAAGTCACATAGCTGCATGCAAATAGCATCAAAGGATCTCAGGCCTTTGTCTTCTCTGCCTGGTGCAGCTCCTTATGGTGAGCACAGTGACACAAACATGGACAATCCAGCATGTACGATTCTATTATGCTGTGGCATTTCTTACTGTCAGAGACGCTGTAGAATGACAAACAGCATTTGAAAAAGAGGCTGTTACCCTCTATTCCAGTGTTTTGTGCTAAGCTAAGCTAACCAGCTGCTAGCTGAAGCATATTTAGTGGACAGATAAGAGAGTGGTGTCAGTCTTCTCATCGAACTTGCAGCAAGAAAGTGAATACGTGTATTCACTTTCTTGCTGCAAGAAAGTGAATACGTGTATTCCCAAAGATGTCAAACTATTTCTTTGATAGCTTGTCTTAACCCATTTTAGTTCCTTTAGTTCCTCCATAAAGAATGATTAAATAGCCTATAGACTTTTTTGAATAAATGAATAGCCTTGGAGGGCGGCACGGTGGTGTGGTGGTTAGCACCCTCGCCTCACAGCAAGAGGGTTGCCGGTTCGATCCCGGGCGTGGGAGCCCTTCTGTGTGGAGTTTGCATGTTCTCCCCGTGTCAGCGTGGGTTCTCTCCGGGCACTCCGGCTTCCTCCCACAGTCCAAAGACATGCAGATTGGGGACTAAGTTAATTGATAACTCTAAATTGTCCATAGGTGTGAATGTGAGTGTGAATGGTTGTTTGTCTCTATGTGTCAGCCCTGTGATAGTCTGGCGACCTGTCCAGGGTGTACCCTGCCTCTCGCCCGATGTCAGCCTGGATAGGCTCCAGCCCCCCCGCGACCCTCAAGAGGATGAAGCGGTTAGAAGATCAACGAACGAATGAATGAATAGCCTTGGGCACAGTGATGGGCAGGCAGAGGATCAAAGTCTGATAATTAGGAGATACAGATATTTGTTGGCCTATGATATGAAACACGATAAAGAAATGTTGAGGTTAGCATAGCAGACAGTATGACATGCAAGTAAGTCACTATAACAAGTGCAAATTAATACACCACAGCTGGAGGACCCACCTGCTGGTTCCCGAAGTACAGAACACTGTAAATGTAATAATATTACCCCAAATCCTGTTGGTAAAACATTATATTACTTCATTACTGCTAAAACGTATAAATAAATATAAATATATTTATATTTACGCATTACCCTCCCACACTGCTAGGTACATAGGATTTACCCTCCCACACTGCTAGGTACATAGGATTTATTGTTTTATTTTTGTTTTATACCGTGGTATTGGATTGTGTATTGAAACACGTGGAGTTTCACTGGTATTGTTACCAACTAAATTTCTGCTATGCTGACACACAGAAGAACTGTGTTGTGTTAAAAGTGTTATATGAATAAAGTTAGTTAGAGTTGAGTTGAACAGAAAGGTCTGAAGTTGTAAGAACTGACACAGAGAGTAAAAAGAGGTTATGTACACCTAATTAGACTCCAACAGGTAATTATTACTGTAAATGAGCATGAGGAGTATTTTGGTTAAATTGTGTTAGGCTTACAAGATTTACAGGCTCCACATAAGCACATAGCACGTCCTCAGCCTGTGAGCAGGGACTGTGTATCACAGTATTTGTGGATAAAAACCGCAGCAGCCTTCAATCATGCAAAGCTCCTCTGCCCACAGAAGAACACTAATGGAGCCGGAGCTGTCAGCTCGCTGTCATCAGCTAATGTTAAAAGAATTTTAGGACCTTATGTGGGCATTTAGAGCTCTCTAGTTATCTAGTTAAGTAAAACAATAAAACTCAGCAAAGAGAGACACATTTTAGTCCACAATCATGAACAGGCTGTTTGAATAAATGTCTGTAGTGTTTCTTATTTTAAACTGGAGCAGCTTGTACACCCACATCAGACTGTTGCCATCCAGTCTCCGTCAGTGTCTTCTCTCTGTGTTGTTCTTGTCCTCTTCTGGGAATTTGTCTAAATGTTGCAACATTTTTTTTAATGTTTCCATGCGCTGTCTTCCGTTCCCTCCATCACAGTGTGGCTCATTGAACCTGCATTGTCTTTCCAGGTGGCGAGCGTAACTGTGGAGTACATGAGCTGATCTGCGTCAGAAAAGGTAGGGCAGATCAGAGCTCTGGGAGGTTGACCTCTGACCCCACACTCCACCTTCCTCATCAGCATTTATCACTGTGAAACTGTCACCGCTGACACTCGTCCTTGTTTTGCTGTTCCACTGTGTTCAGGCTGCGCTGCCTTCACTGCTTGGCTGTGCTGTTTGTTTGAGACTTGCTTTGTTGTATGTGCTCACTGCTGTTCATTGTTTTGCTACGACTGTCAACTGATAATGTTTCAATTAACTTTGCAAGCACTTAAATTTGAGTCATATTCTCTTAAGTAAGAGCAGATGAAACAAAGAAACTTTTAGGTATGAAAGATTGTTTTTTTCCATGTGCACGTATTTGTTAGTTTGTCTCTGCCGTTGTCAGGGAGACTGGGGCTATTTCAGTGTCTTTCAGGGAACAGACAGGGAAATAACAGGTTTTGCCTATTACGTCCTTTAACAATAACAAAGGCACTTAAAAAACAAAACTTTGTTGTAAGGTTTAAAGGAACAGTCCACCCTAAAATCAAAAATACATATTTTTCCTCTCACCTATAGTGCTGTTTATCAGTCTAGATAGTTTTGCTGCTAGCTGCTGAGTGTTGGAAATATCAGCCGTAGAGATGTCTGCCTTCTCCATCCATTTTTTTTTTTTTCATCCGCTTATTCGGGGCCGGGTCGTGAGGGCAGCAGGCCAAGCAAAGCACCCCAGACATTCCTCTCCCCAGCAACACTTTGCATCTCCTCCTCGGAGACCCCAAGGTGTTCCCAGGCCAGGTGAGATTATATAATTCCTCCAGTGTCTTTGGGGTCTGCCCTGGGGCCTCCTACCAGTGGGACGTGCTTGAAACACCTCCAGCGGGAGGCACCCTGGAGGCATCCTGATGAGATGCCCAAACCACCTCAAGTAATCCATTTCATGAAGGAACAGCAGCTGTACTGTAGTGTTGGCGATACCAGTCGTAGAGACGTCTGCCGATGGCACTCAGCTTGTGGTGCTCAAAGTGACAAAAAATACATTTGAAAAACTCAACAGCAATGTCTTTATCCAGAAGTCATGACCACGTCACTCGAGATAATGCACAGACCTTGTTGTGAGCAGTTTCATGTAGGAGCTATTTTCCTTCTACTTAAACTACATCTGCCAACTGTATCACATTAAATGTAAACACACATAAACATTAATGGTGTCCTCCTTGGCTGAGCTGTCTCTGGCGTTAGGTGAACTAGCAGTAGATGTATGCTTCCTTCTGCACAGTGATATGGTTTGAGGGTGTAGTTCGGTAGAAAGAAAATAGTTCCTACATCAAACTACCCACAACAAAGTCTGTGGATCATCTTGAGTAACTGTGTCATGATTTCTGGGAAGAGACATTGCTGTTCAGTTTTCAAATGTATTTTTTGGCACTTTTAGCACCACAAGCCGAGTGACATCTAGTTCCATTATACCGGGGAGAAGGCAGACATCTTTATGGCCAATATCTCCAACACTCAGCAACTCACACCAAAATAATCTATATTAATAATTAACACTATAGGTAACCAAGAAAATACGTACTTTGATTTGGGGTGAACTGTCCCTTTAACATAAAAGATGACATATTGAGTGTTGATGTGCACATGCCTGAAGAGCAGAAATATCTCCCCGAAGTACTGCATGATTTTTCTTTTTTTCTTTTTTAAGGCTGATGTGGAAGTTAGCATTGCCCTGGTTCCCTCATTAAAAAGCCTATGGGATTTTTCCATTGGCTTTTGGATTATTGCAGAAAAGAAGCTCTGTGGCAAACACACGTTTATGATACTTACACGTTTTGTTCAGCAAGAAATTTTTCACAATTCAACATCACTTTGATGATTTTTCAAACATAAATGCAGTCACCAGATGTAAGAAGCAAATGTCAGGCTATAAATGAACTACACCACCATTGCATGACTTCAGTGTCACCACCACAACACCACGAGGCTGTAAAGCTGTGTTCAGCATGATGATGTACTCTTGTGTCATTTAGCCACTTGGTAGCCACTGCCTTTTTAAAGACACCCCAAAGCTTCAAAATTCATAAGTGAGGTATTTACAGATGTATTCTATGTCGTAGAACAAAAATGTTGCGTTAACCACAGAACTTATTTTCGGCATCTAACCAAAATCAAACCACCTTTTGATTGTCAGGTACTGTAGATCATCCACTGGACCCCAAAACAACATTGCTGTTCCCCAGTATGTTACCATCATTTTAAGAACATACTGGAACTATTTCATAGCTCTAACTATAAAGGTACGACCTCTCCACAGCTAAAATACTTTGTGCTTTAAATCATTTTACCATGTCATTTTTTTTAAATAATAATAACAGTAATAATAGAGAATACCCTGACTAATCTTATTGTATCGGCACTGTTAACCTGTTTTGTACATTTCTCTGGTTGTGTTACCGAGGACCAATTATGGGGCGCAGTAATTGTTAAGTACTTACACTGTAATTTATGACATCTTTTCCTTGTGCCATGTAGGTATTTATTGACATCCTGATTATGCTAAATAATTACAGTGTCATTCGCAGGCTGTAATCTCAAGTGTTATCGTGGCATCATTGTGGATATATGTTAATTCATTTAGTAAAGAAAACCTATATAGATAAGCTCATTCCACTGTATGGGTGATTCTAAAGTTATAGCTTGCTACATTTACATATACGTACATGTTATCTGAGACGTGACTGATTTCTTATGTAACTGCATGTATTAAAGGTCAGGATGGTGCACAGCTGTAACGTTTTAAAATGACAAGCTTTTTACTAATCAGGCAGGTTAGAATAATTATAATTTTGCATGTTGAGTCAGAGCACTCAGTGGCTCTCTTTGCCGTGGCAGGATTCATATTTCTGGATGGAGATGACTCTTGATAAATGCACAAGTAGATTGAGAGGGGGCTTATTGCAGTGTACGAGCCAGCTGAGTGGTCTGGTTGTGTAAGGCTGTGCACGTCCAATAATTTGGGTTATTCCATTTGTTTTGTGATTGTTGAAGATTCCAGAGCTGTGCATGTGTGTGCATGTGTGTGTGTTCATGTGTGTGGACAGGTTTGTGGCTACACAGTAGGTACTGGGCTTCGGGGCATTGTATGAACAAGCGTAGGAGTGTGTACGGGAGTGCTGTTTAGAGTGCTTATGGACTGCCTGTGGAGTGTGTGGGTGAATTTGTGGTTTTGAGATGGTTTTGTGCTTTTTGACATTCAACATGGCAACTGTTTCCATGCGGACAGAACCAAAGAAAGACAACAGAGGCGTGCACAATGAACAAAAATACCAACGATATTTTTCAATAGTGACAATTAAGCACTTTCAGAATTTTAGACTTAAGCACATTTACATTAGTTTTCCACATTGTACACCGACTGTATAATATCCATATGAAAATACTATCAAATACCTCCCATAACACATAACCTAAACATTATTGACAATTTTAGGAGCCTAGCATCAGCACACCATCATTAGCCATCCATCCATCCATCTATTCCTTTTAGCCACATACCTGAGTCAGGTCGCCATAGCAACAGGGTCAGCTGAGCAGCCCAGATGCCCTTTTCCCCAGCAACATCCTCCTGCTCCTCCTGGGGGATCTCTAAGTGCTCCCATGCATTGGAGGAAATGTATGCAGTGTGGATTATGATGGTGAAATTATAAATACGCTCTTTGTTGGCTCTAACTAAAGATGTACAGTTTCATTTTAGACCAACATGATGATTGTCAGATCCAGTCAAGGTAACCCATTCAAGGAATAGGACCACCTCCATCTGTTTGGTTGGGTCAAGATGTCATTTTTTATGGTGCGCAGTGCGGAAACCTTTCAATGACTTAGGCACCTTCCATTTGTGAAACACAAGGAAGAGTCATTATGTCCTTGGACTGCGGCCGGTGATTGGACAGTCTTGTAATTGCCCTCTAAATACATGACACTACTTCCTGTCATTCAGCAATGTCAAAATAAAAGTCACTAATTTTTCAATATCTTGCGTAGAACCGAGTGAGACAACGTTCAGTAAACATTGTCTTGCTCATCCACTTTCTAACTTAACATGTTAATATCAACCTAAAGTGCCTTCACTGACAATGAATGAGCCTGTATTATACTCAGCATCTCTTATTTTTGAAGAATATTGTATGCATCCATGAGCATACACCAAGCATTCAGTATCCTGTCATCAGCAAGGACATTTCTTGTTGCAAAGGGACCTATTATGCCTTTACTTCTTTTTTGTCATATATATAATGTTACAGTGTCACATGTTGATATTAAGTGTGGCCAAAGTTTAAGATAATGAGGTAAATGTATGTAAAAGTAACCTCTGTGAGCCTCAGGCTTCAGACCAAATACTCTGTTTCCAACCTTTTTTTGGACTTTGGCTACAAGCTGACATCAGCTTGTTCTGCATTTCTTTACATGATCATCTGCTCCAGGCACATTACTCAGTGCCGGCCGTGGCATAGGCAGTACAGGCAAATGCTAAGAGCGCCATCATTCATAAAAATCTAAATGTTTATCTTTTTCTAATTTTTACTAATACTATTATTACTATGATTTTGAAATATTACATAAAGCCACAACTACATAACTACAAAGCAGGGCCTACTAAATAATAGAGAGGTGTTTTTTTTCTGGGTTCCTGTGCTCATTCAAAGGTAGTGTAATGAAGGACTGAATGACTTTAAAACTGTTCATTTATTTTTTACAGTGTAGATTTCTGTGTTTTCTTGGCACAAAAGAAGAATAAATACCAATATAAAAACATCGGTATCGGCTATTGGCGAAATTGTTATTTCATTGCTCTCAGCCCAAAGTTCCAAAATCGGAGAATTAGAAAGTTAATTTGTATATTTTATTATTATTTCACAATGTCATATATCTCAGAACCAGTTCATTTGCAATTATTTTTTCATTTATTATTGATTTATATGATTTTTGTAACATGTCCACACCTAGGAATGTGCTAGGACCGCCACTGACGTTACTACAGGTGTTTACATGACATGCTACATGCCGCTACATACTAAGGTCAGAGAAATGTGCAATCGTGGTGGCTGATGTTGTTAATTTCTTGCGATTTCAGACCATAATCCTGCTGGAACATGTACAGCTAGATTTAGGGTTGATTTTTCATAATAGAAAGTGGCGCTATTCTCTGTTACAGTCATTTGCGCGATGCAGGCACACTGCTACATGTAGCTGCATGCTAGCAATAGGAAAATGTGATCTTGATTGCTGATGTTTTTAATTTCTCCCTGATTTTGGATCATATTCCTGCTGAATCGGTCCGGTAGCTTTTATAGGTGATTTTTTACTGTAGAAAGCGCCACTAAACTCTGCTACAGTCATTCCCTGGCTGTAGTAATGGTGCAGAGACACCAAGATGCAGAGAACTCGCAAACACTGTCCAATCAGAGCTGACTGGGCTTTTTCGGCAGGGGGTCTTAAAGAGACAGAAGCTAAGCAGAGCATTTCAGTCAGAGTGATTACAGGTGTTCCAGCGCAGACCATGTGAGGACAATAAACTGTTATTTGACCATTTAAGTGCAGATAAAGCAAAAATAACAAAACTTTGTGACACTACAAAAAAAGTGTCATTAACCACCCAGCCAAATTTAAATGATTAAAAAAATATATAAAATTGTATAGAATTAGGTTTCAAAATCGTGACAAAATGAGCATTATTCTCTGCTCTGACATGCATGGGACATGTCAACTAAAGAAGCTAAAATGAAGAATAAGCTGCTGGGAGGGGACAGACTTTTTTTTAGCAGCTAACCCAGTCGCACACTCTGAACAAAAGAGCGAGTTGCCATACAGCCACAGACTCTTGTTAGCAGCTTACCCAGTTTCAAAGTAACATACATAACCCCCAAGCTTAAGAACGAGCTGCCACACAGCTACAGATTCTTGTTAGCAACCCAGCAGCACACAGAACGCACCCTCCAAACTGGAGAATGCGAGCCGACGCGTGGCGACAGCCCCTCATTCAGCAGTTAACAGCAGCAAACATTAGCATGTGAGCATAACAGATCCCCTGTAATATTTGTGCTTGCATCAGAAACCCTTTTAGGTTATCATTAAGCAAAACTGTGCAGGCTACAGACAAAATGTTGTCTTAGTTTTCATATTCAAAGTCTTTCCACATATGATTTGAAGAGGAGTTATTATGCTGTAGTGAATCCCAAATATCTCTGTCTTGAAAAAAGAGTTTGATACATCTTGTCTCATGTTTGGTTCTTACTTCCAAATCCACTCCAAAAAACTTTGGAGACTTCTACAGAAGTGTGTGGTACATCCTGTAACAACTACAAGGTTGCTTTCCAACATTATTGGTCTGTGAGCTTCTTGTATAACAAAGTCTGTTATTATTTAATCTTCCTGTGAGTCATCATTCAGTCCCCCACACATTATCTAAGGGCTATTGTCTGTATTTTAATGGAATACATTTCGTTAAATAAGTCTATCAGCTAAGACTGAACACAGGCTGTGCAATAACATCTGCCATTTGTTTCCATTGTTAATTTATAGTCAAAAACCTTACATGGATTTTTTTTTTTAAAACAAGATTATGTATTAATTATTGTGAATATTGAGTTTTATTTTACTTATTATCAGGATGATTAGTTCCTGCTAGTGGCTGCAGATTTGAATATTGAATAAAAAGCAACTTGACCTAAGGTAAGTATGGAAGACGATTAGCGCCACATGAAAATTTATTTGAGTTCTGAGATTTAAGGCAGAATTCTGAGTTTAAAAATCTTCTTTCTCAAAGTTTTGACTTTCAGAACTCAAATAAAGTTCTCGTATGTGGCCCTAATCGTCCTCTGGAGCTGAGAATCGAAACACTCTATAGTAATTACTTGCATTTGAGATAAAGAGCAGTGAGTTTCTGTTTCATAAAATTAAAAAAGGGAAACAAGAAACCAACACTTTTTTACAGCGCTTTAATTACAGTTTCAGCATCGTGTCCAATGTTTAAATTTGGTGAGGGGAGTAAAAGTGGGGACTGAAGCCAGAATACACATTCTGTTAAAAGAGTAAAACAAAACAAAAAATATTGTAGTCTTAAGTCAGAAAGCCAAAAGTAAAGAGAGAAACTGTCTGTAGATTTCTGTGATTGAATAATGTTTTCCCTGTTTGGGCCAGTTGGGGAATTATACAGAGCAGGATCCCTCTCCATCTGTGCTGTGAATAATTCAGTCAGCAGTGAGAAGCTGGTACAGTGCGAGCAGACAGGCATTCCCGTGGGATATCGCCTCCTGTTCCCACCTCACCATGTGACCAAACATTGTCGGCTCCTCACAATAATCCAGGCTCATTACAGCCCAGGCACATTTAACAGACAATTACTCAAACAATCTTTTTTTTCATGCTGAAACACAGCTTAAAAAGTCAAACAGGAGCTGGAAATAAGAGCACAGCAGCATTCTTTCAGTTCTTTAGGTGTGAAAGACTCAGTCTGGCTCCTACAGTAATATGTAACAGTTGTATTTCAGTCGCATAGCGAAACAAATGCAGAAATGAAGACAGTGAAGTTGGCAGTGACACTGTTGGCTGAGCCCAGTTAGTTGTTGCAGACATTATATGAGCATTACAAATAACAGAAAATATCATCACCATCTTTAATTGGAAAATAAGATGACATCTAAGTACACTTGCCAAATGAGCTCATTATCTTCCATCTGTACCAGGACAGTCATTTGGTCTAATTGAACAAAATGGACTCTATATAGTGATTTCCGTGTTGTGCTGAGCTTAATTCATCATCATAAATGAGCTCAGCGGTAATTTGGGGAGTGAACAGTGTATTCTTTATAATGGCACAAAAAATCCTTTGTTCTTAGTATCTCTTTTCTCACTTCTCCCTTCTCACTTACATGACCCTTCAGTAGTCTGTTGTAAAGTTAATTTTGAAGACATTTGCACTCTTGATTGCCGCTAATGTCTAGGATCTGGAACCACATATATAGGCATATTACTATTTTAATGTTAACACTTGATTTATGTAGATTACAAAGAGTTGGTGGTTATATTGTGTCACTCCACCCATGACTCTCAAGTTCACACATCATGAAAACTACTACACATTAGTATTAAATCAGTTGTATAATGTATTTTATGATTCTGAAGGGGGCTTTTTAGAGACTGAGAAAATAACCCAGATGACATAATAACAGTTATCTCAGCTTGTGCTTGGAGACTAAACACGTATAAAAGAAACCATGCATCACCCACTGCAGGCATTGTGTTTGAAAGATGTGGACATATTTATCAGGCAGGGAGCATCAGACTAAATGATGCCATTGGCTGCGCTATGGGAGTTGTAGGATCCAGTGTTCTTGGAGTTCGGCGCCTGCTCAGTGGACAGAAGAAAATGTTGGCATTGTATGTTTCTTTAAACCAAAATATGTTACATTTGCACATTTCATACATATCATGTCAACATCTCTAAAGTGATATACTACTTCATATTAAATTTATATGAGGTATTTTTTTAACAAGAGTTCAGGACATTTCCAGCCGTATTCTTGATGACCAAACCAGTATTTTAAGCTAAAACAAAATCTTTTTGCGACATTCCCTAAGTGGTTTTGTGCCTAAACATAACCACATGTTAACCACAGCGTTGTCACAACATATCAGCTACGTCAGTCAGTCAATCATTTAACTGTCACATTCAATTACACAACGTACAACTCCAGTGAAATGTGATCCCATCAGCTCCTTTGACTGGTACACTGTAATTTAGTCCTTTTTTTGCATCCTCTTACATTGATGGCTGCTGCTCCATAATGGTCCATGTTTCCAGATGGTTCCGGTAATCCAGGGTTTCTGGTTGTGGAATCATTTAACTGTTCACACATCCTGACCCCAACACGACACCGCTCTGCTGCTGCCTCTGAATGGTGTACAGCCATGATCCACAGCAGGAACAGGACAGCACCTCACACTCCCACTATCATACCAGTCCTAGCACACAATTCATCCCCATATCTCCCAGAGTCCTCTGCTCTGTCGGATCAGAAACAAACAGAAAGAGGAGCCTCCTGGTTGAATAGCACTCTCCAGGATTTAGCCAAGTTTTGGTAAATCAAAGGGTATTACAATTATTGTTATCCCATTGGAAAGTGATGTGGCATGGAGGTCGTCCAGTTTATGTCCAGCGCCTGTACTATGGTTAGCAGGATGCTAGTGCTTATTCTTCTCCATCCTTCCTCGATGTTTACTGATGTTTACATTTGAAAACCTCGACCTGGCAATCTAGCAGCTAGCTAGCTGAAAGTCTGCAGAAGGAGAGTTTACAGACTGGTAAGTCAATTTCCACATCTTGATGAGTGACTCGCAGCCACATGCTACCACCATCCAACGCCAACTCCAACAAGCACCACCAAGACTTGTAAAATAGACATGAGAGCCTATATTTAGCACACAGCACATTGATTATGCTATCAATCGTTGACATACCTAGTTTAAACATACGTAGTTTTGACTGAATGATATAACGTGGTAATTCGAAACAAGAGACAAATTGTAAAAAATTTTTCAAAGTACATAAAATAAAATTACAAATAAAAAAATATCTTACCACCTGTCACAACATTTCTCAGTAAGTGTTATACATTATATGAACCTACTCTATGACATACTGATTTTATGATAGGTCTACTTTAGTGTGGTTTGTGCAAGTGGGGGAAAATCTTTCTATCAGAGTGAGGCAGTGTTTCAGCAGACACTTAGTTGCTCTATCAATATAGCTAATAGCACGAACACGGTACTTAAAAATGTATCCAAATTTCCATGCATTTCCATCTGTGGTCACTGGTTTCAATGGGGCCACAGCAGCCCACAAAATGTATTATCTAGAGGAAAAACTGGGACAGACAACGCAAGCCACAGCACACATTCATTGTGTCCATTGCATTCCACTGTCCAAATCCCTCTTGCCATTACCCTGAAGAGAATACAGACTGCTGCACAAACTTGCTTTTTCTATCACAAGCCCAGTGTTTGATAGAGTGCAGTGTTCATACATTTAATGTGACACCAGGAATACAAACACCTGCAATACTAATGAAGAAGAAACTACATTTGCCATTTCACCCATATGGCACCACACACTGTGTGCACCTCTGTCTGGATGCCAGTTGTCCTTACTGACCACATGACCACACACAATGTGGTAATTTTGTACATCCGTACGTCCTTGCCATTCTTGTGAACGCGATATCTCAAGAACACCTTTAGGACATTTCTTCAAATTTTGCACAAACTTTTACTTGTACTCAGTGGTGAACCAACTAGAATTTGGTGGTCATAGGACAAAGTTCAAGGTCACTGCCCGCCGTCTTATTCTTGTGAACATGATATCTCAAGACCTCTAGGGGGAATTTCTTCAAATTTGACACAAATTTCCACGTGGCCTCAGCAATGAACTGATTAGAATTTGGTGGTTGAAGGTCAAAGGTCAAGGTCATTGTGACCTCACAAAATGTGTTTTTGGCCAAAACTGAATAATTCATACACTACTTATGACAAAATTTCATAGAAATGTCTAATAGGAAAAAAAAATAGTTACGTGATGACATTTTATATCCAAAAGGTCAAAGGTCAACTTCACTGTGACATCATGATGTGCTGCAAAAACACTTGGTCACTCTGGCTATTATTCAGTGTCATATCTCAGGAATAAAAGGGGAGACATTTGGTCAGGTAATGAACTGGTGACACTAATCTTGGCTGTCCACCTTGAAACTGTGCTGATTGTATAGATCCTTGTGATGCTGGGGTAAGATGTGTACAAGGCATCCATGTTTTCACAGACATGGATGTAAACTTTTAGTGCAATTTGACTGGTGCATACATACAGACGCAGTCACCTTGAACAAGTCTTTGCTATGAGTCACACTCAACAGAAATGGCTTTAATTAGGCTGCGTTTACTGCCACTGCACAGACTGGTTATTGCCTCATAGTCTGTGGTAATGTCTTGGCATGGGCTCACTTCCCTCCTTGTATTATGGACAGGACCTTATCTATTAAGCTATTAAAATGATCTGCCAAATTCTACTGAAACCATCAGGCAAGATCCAATCTGCGGTGGCTCTTACATGACAGCTGTTCACACTGATGCTACACTCCCTGCACCCCTCTGTAACATGTTGTTCTCAGTGTTTCTTCTTATCATTATTTGCCTCAGCCAGTTGTCATTATAATATAAAAGAGTAGGAATTTCCCTCGAAGTGGCTCTATTGAGCAGTTTTTTCCTAGTGACCCGCTCATCCTCTGTGTCCCTGATTGCAGTGCATTATTTTTCTAGTGTAAAATGTCAAATTAATTTCCTGAACTCCCTGCAGGAGGTGACAGCCAATCACTGGAATTAAAAGCTGATTGCTTCTGAACTTTTGCAGAGGTCTATGAAGTGAAAAATGTCTACTTACAATTATGGTGGGTTAGTATTTTATATTTGAAATGGTGACATTTAATAGTCGGCAGTGGTTGAGGACAAAGATGTTAAGCTCATTTGGATGTCACAGGGTTCATCTACTACCAGAGAAAAGAACAGAGACAGAACAGAGACAGGATGTCTCCCCTGTGACCACACTTGATGATGACATACACCAGCACCTCCATGAAGGTGTTGGAAGATCAAATATAAGGAGGAGGGTTATACAGCTGGCTGTCATCTGTCATAAACTCCCTCAGACTGAGTTATCAACAAAGTTAATTCTGCTTTTGCACTTCCTGTCTGCATATCTGATGATGTTTGTATCCAGACCAAACTGTATCCGCTGATGTGTGGCAGTCGGTGTTTAATGAGTTATGACTTGCCTGTGTGTCTGGAGTGACGCTCCACCTGAACCTGTTGCTATGGCAACAAACCAGTTGTGTCTCTACAGTGACACAACCTCTCTCTGTCTCTCTCTGTGTTGCTGCCTCCCCTGGCCCCTTTCAATCTACCTGCCTCTGTCTCTCTCCATGTTGATCTAATGTTTGTAGAAAATGGATGACATGACTTTATTTAAAGGGACAGTTCAACACCAAATGAAAAATACATATTTTTCCTCTTACCTGTAGTGCTTTTCAGCAATCTAGATTGATTTGGTGTGAGTTGCAGTGTTGGAAATATCAACCGTACAGATGTCTGCCTTCTCTCCATTATTATAGAACTAGATGGCACTCGACTTGTGGTGCTCAAAGCGCCAAAAACATACATATATATAAAACTCAGCAGTAATACCTCTTTACAGAAAGCATGACCTGGTTACATAAGAAAATCCTAAGACCCTGTTGTGAGCAGTTTCATGTAGGAACTTTTTTCTTTCTGCCGAACTACACCTGCCAATCGTATCACCTTGCAGATGGAAGCACGCATCTTCTGCTAGCTCACATAACTGTAGCTAACATCATAGTTTAGCTGAGGGAGATGTCATTAATGTTTGTATCTCTCGATGTCACCAGCCTCTCGTCCGTGAGTAGATGCACGCTTCCCTCTGCACAGTGATGTTAGCGGGTGTAGTTCAGTAGAAAGAAAATAATTCTGACATGAAACTGCTCACAACAAGGTCTGTGAATTATCTTGAGTAACTGGGTCATGATTTCTGGGAAGAGACATTGCTGTTAAGTTTTTTAATTGGCCTTTTTTGTACCATGAGCGGAGTGTCTTCCACTTCCATTGTGCTGAAGAGAAGGCAGACATCTCTACGGCCGATATCTCCAACACTGCAACTCTCACCAAAGCAATCTAGACTGAAAAACAGCACTACAGGTAAGTTTGGGGGTGAAATGTTCTTTTAACATGAATTTGAGTTTTGCATGAAAAGCATTCATTATATTGTAAAAGTGCATCATGCTGCCTTTGAACACAAACCAACCACACTGATTTAATAAACTCTTGATTACATTACTGTTATGCCAAAAGAAGCCATTTTGGTTACTACAGTCTGCAGTGCCAGTACCAGAAGTTTTACTGCCAACTGTCATTTTCATATTAGCTTACTTTGCACAACTTTTCTCCTACAAATTAAAATAATAGTGAATTATTTAGGGAATGCACTTTTCCATGGTCTAATTTGTTAACTAAATTATAAGCCAGTGTGTCATGTTTCTTTGACTATAGCGTACCGATATTTAACAGCAGCAACTTTAACTCGACTTTCCATGTCTCAGTCTCTCCAGAGGTGCTGGGGTTTCTGACTGCCATCGGACTCTTCATCATCCTCATGACCCTCCTGTTCTGGTACCTCAACAACAAGTTGGCACTAGAGAACCCAGGGAACCTTCAGTGCCTTGATGACTTCAGGAAAAAAACCGATCTCCAAGGTGAGATCGCACGCTCATGTGCACTGCACGCACGCGCATACACACACACACACACACACACACACACACACACACACACACACGCTTGGACACACACACGCACAGCCACTCGAGAGTACTGCTATTGTCACCATGTAGGCTAACATTACAGGTGACTGGTCACACACTCATCCTGCAAACCAGCCTTTCAGCACCACGGACAGCGGCCGAAGCTCCACGTCAACACTTATCTAACAGCCTGTCCTGACCTGGGCCCAAACTACCGTGAACTATAGGATTGTATGTAATAGATCAAATCCAATAAAGAATGCTTTTCATTTTCTAAAGAGAACATTTATTTTAAGGGTGGCGAAAACTAGGAATCAACCCAGACAAGGGTTACAGACAGTAGGTGCACATTTTTCCAACATATGAGGTTACTGAGGCTAATAGTCACACACAGTTTGAGTAACGTCTTTAGAAAACTGGTGCAAACTGGGCGCTCCTCTGTGGAAGCCTCTCGCCCAGACTTTCCAGTGATCGTGGCAGCAGTGATCGTCTGTTAAATCAGTCTGTAAATAATATTTTGACATTATTATTATAATCATTATTACTTTAATGGCATGTGAAGATATTGATGCATTGAACAGGTGACAGTCTGCGGTCGTTCTCAAAACGCACTTCTGTCACGCACTTCAAAAGCAACTTTCAATAATTTATTTTACGAAATGGGGGAAACAAACGTGAACAAAAACGGTTCCATAATTCATATTAAATTCAAAAGATAACGAAAAAAACAGCTCCAAGTGAGAGGGAATAGTGATAAAGTGGTCAAACTTGGTCAAATCCACAGCCTCAACCCAGGGGCAAACTGCACTCAGCTGCCAAACTTTGTGGGCGTGTTTGCGCTGGTATATCATTAGCGCAGTATCCTTTGTGAATAGGACGTTAAGAAGGAGCAAACTGCGGGTGCAAGTGAAGTGCAGTTCAAGGTGCTATCAGCGGCCGCAGTTCATTCTTTGTGAATTTGGCCGTCTTTCTTGTCCCATGCTGCTCCTTAAATAAGTCTTTATCAACTTAGGCTTGGAGAATGAGTGCTCTGCAGTTGCGACAGTGACAGTTATGGTGAGATATAACAGTAATGCAGTGCAAACATCAGTAAATGATGCTGCCATGGTGCTGTTTTCCACAATGAGCATCTTAGCCAGATCCTTCACAGTTGGCTCTTTTGCTATTTCAGACTTAAAGCAGGCTCTGAATGCAAGGAGTTGGTCAGGGAAACTTGAGGATAAATCCCTGCTGTAGTGATCCGCGAGGCGCCGTGCGTCCTGGTAAAGTGCGTCAGTGTACCCAGGCAATTCTAGACAGCTGCTTTTTTTTTTTTTTTCCTTCATGGGCCCCTGACGGCGTCTGGGCCCCGTGCAGCTGCACCAGTTGCACCGTCGATATTTACGCCACTGGCAGGACAGCCAAAACAAAAATGGACCATATTGTCCCTCAACTTTGTTTGACTTTTTATCTTTATTATTAAAAATGACAATATTCTTAATATTTTGACATTTATTGAAAAAAAATATTATAGTTCATTGTGGTCAGTGTTAAATTGGTGATGAATTGGTTTTTGGTTAATGATTCCAGAATGTCTTAGAAGCCTTTTGGCAGTAGAAAGAGCTCATCGAGAGCTTCCATTTGATATGTTTAACTCATTTTCAGCCAACATGTCACATAAATCTTGAATGTTCTTTACCTGGCAAATGGCATTTTTATACTTCTGGCAGAGGTGTGGATTTGATTCACATGACTTGGACTCAAATCACACTCAAGTCACAGATTTGATGACTTCAGAATAGACAAAATCAAAAACGACTTGAAACTTGACTTGGACTTTAACGTCAGTGACTTGTGACTTCACTTGGACCTGAGCCTTTTGATTTGAAAATACTTGATACCTTCCCCTAAGCACAAAAGTGTATTATTTGAAAAGTGTGTCATCAGTCAGTTCACTTCAGATAATAAACAATAACACTGTTCATTCCTAACAAGTCGACACTTCATTCCCCAGATGATCCACTTTGTTTGAACTAATCCAACAGCATCCAATCAAGTTGCAGGAGAGAATCATGAAGAACTAACATTATGTTAGTCACCAAATGGAAAAAAAATGACATCAAAGATGATTTTGTTGCCAGAGACACTTCCAATAACTTGTTTTAACAAATTAATATGCATTTTTAGAAGCATTCAAGATTTTTGTTATTTTTTTCACATTATTAATCTGTTGTTAGAATGGCATTACATTGGGTGAAGAGCGCATTATGACTTGTTAAGGACTTGGGACTTGACCCTGAGTCCTTAACAAGTCATAATGTGCTCTTCACTCAGTGTAATGCCATTCTAACAACAGATTAATAATGTGAAAAAAAAATTGCCTGTCTTGACTTGGGACTTGAGAGCAAAGACTTAGTTGTGACTTGCAAAGGAATGACTTAGTCCCACCTCTGACTTCTAGTGAAGTTTGGACTGGTTTCTACCGGTGATACAGAAACTACGTGTCCATGGCAGTTGACATTTGGGCTATAAACCTCAATTGTGAATTTAGGCCACTAGCAATTTCAAGGGAAATAACCTAACCTCTTGGACATATATAATTTAGATTATGTCTGTTATGTTCTCCACTCATTTGACAGCTGAGGTAAGGACTGACATAACATACTAGGTCCACAATTAACCAGAAGTAGATGCACGGAAATGCATAAAAAAGTTTTTGTGTATAATATACCAAATAAATCTAAAGCTTTCAGTCTGAGGCACAGCTAGTACAGGCACAAATCCTCAAAAGGGCTTTGGTTTTTCAGATACTCCAACCTGAGGTAGAACATTATCTGATACTGTATGTCCCTTGGTTGTAACAAACATATTTTATACAGAAAAATACTGCAAAAAGTAGTAAGACTGATCAATATATTGACTTATCCCATAGGCAAAAATGTACAGACTAAAAACACTTGGTGATGGTGCGGGGACCGACTTAATTTCTTATAATTTTCCCTGTATTGTTTGGAATTGATCCAAATTTTCACCAAAGGTGATTGGATGTCTGCCCTACACCAAGCAATATGGATATCAAAAAACATGTATTCATTGTGAAACTAAAGTCTAGAGGCTTTTGAATACAAAGCTGTCATGGAAATAAGCCCAGCGTAGTTAGCTTTACTTAAAAGAAATATATGATGATATGTTGGCACAGCTCAGGGCGTCACATGGATTAAGAAAGTTTGCACAAAAACAGTAAAGATGGTGCCAAAAAGCAAAATGTGTAAAGTGAGTAAAATGCATTCTCCATCTTAATATGTAACAAAGTACACACAAATAAAACTTTTTTTTTCCTTTTAACTCTATGGAAGTCAAGATTCCATGATGTGTATCTTTTCTTATACTATTCAAACTGGACATAATAGACACTGTAACCACTTCTGAAAAAAAGTGCAAGGGACATGTCCCCTGGGTCCCCTCTGTAAATTACTCCCCTGTGTCCGACCACTCCATAAAATGATGGACCCATGCCGCCGACTGCAGCAGGAGCCATGACCTCTGCATGGGGACATTTTATACTGACAATGGCCTTTCTCAACCCATGAGGGGATTACTGTTGCCGACAGATGTAGGCCTGTTTACTTGTCATGCATCCACAGGGCTTCAGAAGTTTAAAAGGTTGGGGGCCCCAGGGAGCCCGCACAGGGAGTTGTCTCCACCCTGAGAAACCACCTGGTAAACATTCAGTTAAAAACAAAGGCAGCAGTAGAAAGTGATGAGGTGTTCATGGTGTCTGTGCCTGTTTATCTCTGCACAGTGACTGTTTCAACAAAAACAGAACAATAATGTTTATTTTTGATAGTTTGTGTTAGATTATCACGATATAATGATATAATATAATCAAAATGGTATTTTTTTGATGGATGCAAAGTCTTTTATTCTTTATGCTCTGAAACCAAAGGAACTTTACAAATACAGTTAGTTTGGGGAGATTTTTCAGCCTGCAGGAGAGATGTTACAACACAGCTCTGACTGGAGCCATTTTAAAGCTCTGCTGCTCCCTGCTGGAACAAATCTGAAGCTACAACCAGCATTTCAGTGGCTGGTCGATGTAAAAACAAGGATGTCGTCTTATTGGCATGCATGCCAATAATATTCTTAAATTTCTTCAGCTGGGTCAGCCATTAGAAATCCCTCTCAGTAGCAGTCCACTTTATATGACTACAGCCTCAAAAGTTAATACAGAGACTCTGAATATTTAAGGTTCAAAAAGGTATTTTTCTGTTGCACTGCATCATGCTTATCCATCAAACTTTTATTTCACAGTTCATAAATGATAAATTAAAATAATACTTATTCCTATAAATATATTTCCTTTGCATAAAAACAATTTTTGTGTCTGAAAAAAAGCTTTTTAAAACTTTTGAGAATCTGTAACACAACTGTAGTTGTCATCTCCTCCACTATATTAAGTTACAAGATATCAAAGGCATTCCACCTACATTTATATAGGAGATGGGTGGAGTAGATATCATGATGTTGTCATGTTGACAAAATCTTTCCACAGACAGACAGAGAAACACACACAGTCTCACAAAGTAAAAACTATATCAGCCGTTGCGATGTTGTCACTGCTGAGAAATCCTCAGGTACCTTTCAGAATGAGTGACACTGACTATGTTTACATGCTCAAAATATTCTATTTTTTGCCCTTATTCCAAAAAGGACAATATTCCTACTAAACCATTTACTTGGCTAATTGAAAATGAATATTGCACCAATATTCCTGTTTACATACAGTTGTGCACACTCTGATTAAAGTGCCCTAACATGCTGTTTATTCCGTCAAAATATGGAGAGGTGGAACTCCTCTAGCTGCTTTTGCACCAGCGGCAGCTGTTGGCTGGAGACATTGTGTTTTCTGGTTGATTGTCGGTCCGTCTGTCTGTCCCATTCTCATGAGCAAAAATGCCTAAAGGGAATCTCTTTGAATTTGGCACAAACGTCCACTTGTAATCAATCACTAATCAGAATTTGGTGGTCACAGTTCAAGGTAACATGGCCTCAAGAAGGCTTTGAGGTCTTTTCCTTGGATCTTTGTCCCTCCCACCAGGGATACTTGGAGAGACACAAGGGAAGCATGGAAGGAGAGAGGAATTGAGGAAATATGTTTTTAGAGGAATTAGATACCATTCTCTCTAAAGTGTCACATGAAGCAACATCTGATTCTGATGACAGCGACAGCTTATCATAGCTGGATCAGCCTAATTGGCTTTAACAGCTGTAGAGACATTTGGTGGAGTGTATGTCCGCACACATGTGCACTGTGCTCGTGTTAGTCACAAAGTTTTCACTGCCAGAGCATCACTAGGATATTTTCTCTCTGCCCTACAAACACCTGCACATGAATGACCTGCTTTCTTCAATTTGGTGCACCAGAACAATTTCCGGTTCAAGCAGGGATCAAAGAGAGAGGAAATGACAATTAAGAAACTTGAGATGCACCTTTGGACTCAAGAATGTACTGATCAGAATTTTGTGGTCAAAGGTCAAAGGTCAAGGTCACCATGACCTAACAAAACTGGATTTTGGCCTTAACTCATTAACTAATTGTGACACAATTTCACAGGAATGCCCAATACAATAAAATTATGACATATAATGACTGCGTTTATCCAAAAGGTCAAAGGTCAACTTCACTGTGACATCATAATGTTCTGCAGAAACACTTTTCTGGCCATTACTCATCATCACATTTCAGGAACGGAAGGGGAGATACTTAGTTAGGTACTGAATTGGTGACTCTAATCTTGGGTGCCCACCTTGAAACTGTGCTGATTGTACAGATCTTCTGTGCTGCTGGGTTGGAGATGTGTGTGAAGCGTTCATGTTTTCACAGACATGGTCATAAACTGTAACTGCAATTTGACTGGCTCACAGAGGTGTACAATCGCAAGGCATTCATTCTACTTTAAGAGTTTTCCAATGGTGGTGGACTTGTTCGGCCTCCCTCTTTCGTTCCTTCAACAACCTTTTTGAAAAGGTCAGCGTTGCGATACTTGTGCATATACAACAATATGCTGATATCCATGCCTTTCATATTGTTAAAAAGAAGGTGTGTTTTTAATACAGACCTGAAATCGGGGCTGTTCTTTTGTGCAGATATCTCTACATCTCTACAGACCTGCAAACAGCTCACTAGTTGGCTCGTGTACAACACACACAGTTGACTGTATACAGGCAAGAGGCCACGCGACAGAAAAACCACTCATACCAAATGTACTGTTTACATGTCTAAAGAACAACAGCTCCACAACCCAAACAATACAGGCGTATCCCACATCTTAATCAGAAAATGCTACATTTGGAAAAAGGCCTAATTTACAACATCCAAATGGATTACGCTGTTTACATGACCTGCATGAAATTCAATATATTAAACTTAATGTTGTCACCGTGTGTGATGACACCCAGAACCATCAAAGAAAATGAATGATGGCATCTTAATGTCAGCACTAAATTCAACACATACAGGACACTGGGAGAGTAATGTAGAATATTTGATGCATGAGAAATTAAGAATAAAAAACAAAGAAGACCTTTGCAGGGTGAGTGAGCAGATGTCTCTTTAACTTCAGCACCTTAACAAAGCCGTGACTGAATGATTTACAGCTGTCCATTTTTTTTTTTTTTTTTTTTTTTACCACAATCTTACTATAATGACGAAAACTCTGTCTGTGTCTGTGTGTCTGTTCCATGTTTTTCTCCTCACTGACTTGGTCATGTGAAATTTGGCACAGTGGTAGAGGGTCATGGGAGGATGCAAATGAAGCAATATTACATCAATTGGCCAAAGGGGGGCGCTATAGCAACAGATTGAAATTGCAAACTTTGAATGGGCATATCTCATGCCCCGTATGTCGTAGACACATGAAGGTTTGCAAAGAGATGCCTCTCCTCATGAGGAACACATTTGCCTCAAGAACCCATAACTTCCGGTTATATAGATTTTCCACCATTTTGAATTTTTTGAAAAACACTTCAAATCGATCTCTTCCTAGGAAGTTTGACCGATCTGCATGAAACCCGGTGAACATAATCTAGGGACCAATATCTAAAGTTCCCTCTTGGCAAAAGTTGGAAAACTTACTAAAACTGAGCTTCTCTAAGGCAATGAATATTGCGGAGGGCGTGGCTCATCACATAAAGGTGTATAACATCTCAAGGGTTTCACCCATCACCACGCAACTTTGTAGGCATATGACCACACATAATCTGAGGGGACCCCTCCATTATTGACCCCATCAAACAAAATGCGGGCGCTAGAGAGTTCATTTCTTATCTAGGCCTAACCGCCATATGGATTTTTACTAAACTTGGTAGATATGTAGAACAGGACACCTCAAGGTGACTGGAGAAATTTAACTCTAATTGGCAACTGGGTGGCGCTATAACAACAGAAAAATGCTTGAAAATGGTTAAAATGCGACTGATCACTGTGGCTCCCCCTGTGGCCGAATGTTTGGTTTTTTTTCCAATTTTTGGTACAACTAAGTCATGGTATGGTATGCTGTACATAATCACGGAAACTGTCAGTGTGTCATTCTGTCTGTCTGTCAGTCATCCTACCAGTGCGCCCCACTTTTAAGTCAATGCAACATATAAACACTTTAACTATCTGTCTTTCAATGTGCTACCTCAACTACTAATGTACAGTTTTAGCCCACTAACTATCCCACTATTGGCAATGGTACTACTGTACTTTCAATAAAGCAATCATACTATCAAATTCACAAAAACTCTGTCTGAATACATTGCTCTTCTTAATGTGTTCAGTTGACTATTTAATCTGCAATTTCCTATGACCTGTATCCCAAACACACACCATGTGAAACTGTATGTGAGCAACTGTGCACTCAATGGGTATGGACTAGTTGTTATTATTTGATGTAATGCGATTAGGGCAACATTTAAACATAACAGTTCAAACCTTTAGGACAGGCGAGGTAGTTTGTTTTTTACTTTTAATACACAGAAGCAATGTAAAGGGCTTTACATAAGGTGAAGAAGAAATGCGTTAGAACATTTAAAAACACAACAACAGGACATCCATCCATCCATTTGCTGTAACTGCGTATCCTATTACGGGTTGTGGAAGGGCTGGAGCCGATCCCAGTTGGCACTGGGCGAGAAGCAGGGTACACCCTGGACAGGCCACCAACCTATCAGATGGCTAACAAAAGGACAATACAAAAAAAATTGAAATTGAATAAATAAAATAAGAAAAACTGAAATTTATATAGACTAAAGCAATGGACTAGATAGTGAACCTCTAAATGATCATTACACATGTATTTCGTCTTCTATATTGGGAGACAACTGATTTCATCATGTTGACTTTTGACCCCCTAAAAATGTCGATTCAGAATTTAAATGTCTCTCATCCTTTTTGTTTTCAAGCAGCTTTAAGCTTTGGTGACACATTCATAGAGGTTCTTTCTTATGCTGGAATTGTATCTGAAATCTTTTTTCCTGTTTGCCTGTTACAAAGCAGCTCAGCAGATCTCATGTGAAGTACAGGACTGGAGCCAGCAGAGGCTGCCAGACTACCTGATCTTTTGCATCTCACTCTCTCCCACAGTAACCAGGCTATCTGTCTTTACCCCAAACAGACAAGGCCTACTCTGATGCCGACCTGCAGGGCTCGTCATCGGACAGCGAGGATGAACTGATGGGTCAGTATCAGGAAGCGGTCAGCCGCTCCCAAGGCCTCCGAGGAGGAGCCAAGGCGGCTGCTAATACCAAACACGCAGGAGGCTTCAGCTGGGAGAGCCGGCAGAAGTACAGCCCTCTGACTGCTGATTATGACGGCTACAGCAGTGAAGCCTCGGCTGACGATGGTACGTTCTCTGTCTGTGAAGTGAAATAAAAAAAAACCTGGCATACTTCCCTGCTAGTATTCTAGTGTTCATATAAAGAGATGGTGCAGTTCTGAGGTCAATGCACTCAGAATCATGTTGATTTTTTTTTCATATTCACTTTGATTTTTTTGGTTTATTTCTCCAGAAACATCCACAAAGGATGCCTCGGCAATGAGGAGTTGCACTTGTTTAATAGATTAACAGATATTTCCCCCTATGACTGCAGTAAGCTTGGGCCAATTGCACAGACTCTTCTGCACCTCCAAACCAACACACACACACACACACACACACACACACACACAACGTACTCACTGATATACACTGTCAGTTAATCCAGAGAGGTGATCAAAGCAAAGCTCCCGTTCAGCACACTCTCCGTGGGAGGGTTGTGAAACAGTCAACTGTCTGCATAATCTGTACAGCCGCAGCCTCACACTTTTTTTTTTTTTTTTTTGATGCATCTCTGTTTCCCATCTGCCCGACTCACCATCACACGCCGTTTACCGCGGTGGATGGAAGGCAGGTTTTTCTTTTATTTCAACATAGACCAAGTCACAGGAGAACACCGGCACTGACCTATTTGGATCAGTCTTTCATTTGACAAACACACTTGATTTGCACCCTGAAAGTGAATCAATCATTCAGGGTGTGTAACATATTTGACTTCATATTGACTGCAGTCATTATTGTTATGAATTAATGTGTTTGGGTGGGATTGTACAACAAATCAGAGAAGATACACTCTTTTTTAAAAATCTAGTTCTAAAGGAATAGTTGAACATTTTGGGATTATCCACAACAAATGCTGAGCGTAAGATAAGATGATCAATAGTGCTGTCATGTCTGTATAAGCCAGCAGCCAGTTAGCTTATCGTAGCATTAACAGAGAGCCTGACTCTGTCCACAGGAATCTAAATCTGCCTACGAGCGCCCTTAAAGTTTAAAGCTTTAGAGGTACAGGCTAGCTGTTTTCAGGCTTTATACTATGCTGAGATAACTAGCTGCTGGTTGTAGCTTCTTTATATTTATGGGATATACATGAGAGTGATATCTATCTAAATGTTTAATTTTTGTTCAAAGCACAAATTGTAGTGTGAATCCCAAGATGTCAGACTAGGTCTTTAAAGGAAGAAAATAAGCATGACGGGCCCACAACTCAAACAAAATGAATGATTGTCAGTGAAAGAGTAAGTGATATCTCCAGCCCAGTGTGTCCAATATAAAATGGGGCATTACACGTTTCTGTGAACCACCCATGGGCTGTGTTAGATTAGATGGTTTTTAACAATATGTTGTGACATTTCCAGCAGAATTTGTGGTGACAAAACCTGGTACTTTTTAATGATACGTGGGGACATTTCCAACCGTATTCTTGTGATGCAACCAGGTATTTTTCAATGACACATCGCGAGTGGTGATATAGCCATGTATTTTTAAACGACATGTCAGGACATTTACTGCCGTGTTTGTGGCGACAAAACTAGGTATTTTTAACGTCACACCAGGACATTTCCAGCCATAAGTGGTGACAACACTTGGTATATTTTAACGATACGTGGGGACATTTCCAACCGTATTTGTTGCGATGCAACCAGGTATTTTTCAATGACACATCGTAGTAGCTGTGTTTGTGGTGATATAGCCATGTATTTTTAAACGACATGTTGTGTGTTTGTTGTCAAAAAAGCAGGTATTTTTAAAAGGCATGTCAGGACATTTCCAGCTGTGTTTGTGTAGACGAAACACTGCATGTTTTAACGAGATGTCGTGAAATTTCCAGTCGTGTTTGTAGCAACAAAAGCAGGTAATTTTTCCAACAGGTCTGGACCTTTCAAAATGTGTCTTGGCAAAAAAAAAAAAAAAAAAAAGGAGTGTTTTCTAATGACGTGTTGGGACATTTTCTGCTGAGTTTGTGGCAACCAAACTGTATTTTTTAACTTAGAACATGATGTCTTTCTAACTAGAACAAAATGATTTTTTTTGCCTAAATCTAACCACACACTAACCACAGCATTCACACATAAAATTGAAAATTGACACGTTAAGTTGTCAACATATCTGCTACATATAAATGTCACATATCTGTGGTTTGCAGAAACACACAGTGCCAACATTTATTTTGGCAGTTGGATTTCATATCCTGCAGAACTGTAGCAAATTGAAACATTGCAGTTTTGTTTGGACACATACAAAGATACAAATCTAACACGCTTGTTTTCAACATCCTCCGACAGAAATCAGCCGTGTGATGTCTGACAGTGTCTATCAAAGACAAAAACAATCTAATCTTTGCCAGGGTCCTCAATTGGTGAATCATGTCTGAACCAGCTTTGTGTTATATAAGACAGTGGCTTCCAAGGCAGAGTGTCTGGCTCAATCTATTTAAAGCAATGTTTGAATGTGTAGCTGAGGGATAAATAGCGCATGACATACTTCTGACTCCATTAGTAAAGAAGAAACACACTGAACAAGGTTGTCGTTATGCAAGTGTTGCAGAAGCTGTGTGTCCTCTGATAACCACTAGATGGTCCCTGCCAACCTCAGCCTGGGCTCAGAGGGATGGTACCAGATGGGCTGTGAAGAGATATCATCACATATAGAGATTTTCAGGTCATATTGGTTGCACACACAGAAAAACAGGAATTTGCTTTTGTACTAACAAATTTTCTGTTAAAGCAGACGTGCATCCTGTGGTCAAAATAGAAATACAATCACCTAATTTAATTTCTGTCTCACAGCCACATTGATTCTTCACTTTTAGACGTAAAGAACATGAGTTAATGAGTGATCTTAATCAAGCGGCACTTTCACAAATTACGAATTACTTACAGGGAAAATTAAACCCAAACTTAAGAATATTCTCTGTTAGTTTTGTACATGTTGCCTGCAAATTATTCAAAATAGTCTGTTCAATTTCTATAGATTAACAATCTTTTTGTTTTTTGTTTGAGACCATTTAACCAACATGTTCTTCTCAATTATTTGATTTAAAATGTGCATTATTGCTTGTTTTATTGGCCTTAAAATCCAAGATACTCAGTTAACTATCTATACTACACTATGCATCTATACATCCTCACATTTGTTTTCTCATATTACATCCACATTACCGACGATTATCAAAAATCTCATAGTGTAATCCGAGATATTTGGTAAAATATTGCGATATTTGATTTTCTCCATATTCCCTAGCCCTGCTCCAACAACACGTCTACCGCTTAAGATCAGTTTAATCAGAGACAGATTTTTTTTATTCTTTTGTTAGAATAATATTTATTTATTTTTATTTTTATTTGCATTCACCTCCCTGTAAGAGATTGTTTATCCTGTGGAGCACTTTAAGTCACTTTCCACATGAGCGCTGAATTGTTGATCATCCTTGTGACATTTAATGATAATAATAATGATGGAGATCTTACTGCGATGATGGTTTGCAGGAATGTGATGAATTAGTGGTATTAGTGGTGGTATGGACGCTACTGACGGATGTCAGATGTAACACAGCCAGTAAAATTTCATATTTTTTTTTTTACTGTATTTCTCATTGATGGGTCTACTGAGTAGTGAAGGGGAACAAATAGGGATATGCAACTGTATGTTTAAGGGTGTTTCTACATCCATTTATGGTAAACTCTAGGTGTGGGAATGAGGCTTGTGCCTGTGCACTCAGTGCCACGATGATTGAGATTTATAAAACAGAATCAGATGTAGGCACGGCTTTATGAATCTGACGAAAATAATGCGTATGTGCTTTTATGGACACACACAGTTTAGTCATGAATCTATGCAGAGTTTTATGGATCTGGCCCAGGGTCTTTTGAAAAAATACATGGAGGTGTGACTAGACAGCACACTGTCACTTTTAATTCAATGTATTTCAAAGAAGCAGCTCGTGCTGGATTCGTTTTTGTTTTTCGGTGAAAGTGATCACTGACTTGTTTCTGTATTCAGAGCTCCTTGTTAGACAGAGAGACAGGGATTTGAGTCATAAGTGCCCGACAGCAATAATTTGAAATTTACTTGGTTTATTTATACAACAACATTTTAGCTATGCAAGGTCTTGTGTTTGTTTTTGTGCGAGTCAAATACCCTTAAAGGTTTGTAAGGATTATATCGAATATTAAACGTTGGCTCAGATTATTCCTTTCTGTAAAATAAAAAGAGGGCACTAAGAGAACATATCCATGGAGGGTAATTTACATATGTTTGCAGTTTCTCTAGACTTTTTTTGGATCATCAGATTATCACAATCAGTTAACTTGTAATCCACGACACATTAATTCTATCTGCATCTCAGAGAGGAAGTGGAGCAATAAATCTCTCCATCCATGGCTGCACTTTGGTTTAAAGTACAAGAGGTTTGTTATTTTATTTCCCTCCAAACAGTGAAATATTATCAGAAATGTAGACACTGGTAGCTTCCATGATATAGCTGAGAGAGTACACTTCATTTCAAACAAGCCATCGTAAAAGTTCTGAGACGCCTGTGTTATTTTCTCCCAACTCCCACCGCTGCGTGTATTTGTCTGTGAGTATGAAGAGCTTTATCCTCAGGACATATGTATTAAACATGAGGAGGATTGTGCAGAGGCTGCAAAATCAGGCAGGGCGGGTGCCCCGGTGGCACCGCAGAGCCTCCCAAAATAGGAAGTAAGCAGTGAGAAAGAAATGATCAGAGGTTTGTCTGGACCAACTTCTGCTCTCTTCTCTGAGGTTAGCGTGCTGTCGTGACCGCTCAGTGAAGATACGGTTGCATGGCAACGCATCATACTACTTCTTTCATGACTTATTTCAGTGTCAGTAAAATGATTCAGTCAAACTAGTTCATTACTTTGTCTATTAAGCTATTTTATTTGCCTGATATCAGACGGAATTGTCATCTCATTAAACTTTCTATCTTCAGTTTGACATTGCGTCCACTCTAACTGATTTCAGTGGGGAAGGGGATTCGATTTTCCCTAACCAATCACTAGACACTCATGTACTCACCTGAATCTAACACCATTTTAAGTCCACACTGATAAGTAGTCATGCCAACATACCTGATTTGCCAGAGTTTAAAGACTGAAGTGATGCAAAGTGAAAACAAACTGTTTTGGCTGATATTGAGACATGTCAATTTTGAACAGCCCTGATAGCAGCGTCTCTCCTCCCAGCTGGCCACCAACACAGACATTTTTATTTGGTTGAATTTAGGTTATTACACATCGACCAAAATTTAATGTCAGGACAACGTCTAATGCCATCGTTGATTTGACGTAGAATACTGTGAACAAATGACGTCGAAAATTTTGTTGGTTTTAAGTCGTGTTCTAACCAAATAGTTATAATCTATCTTCTTCCAAACACCTCCTGCCAACATCATATTGATGTAGAATAACAACATTTAGTTAGATGGTATAGAGAGCAAAACCCAACAACTGCAAAATGTCATAATGTTATTGTCCACACAATATGAAATTCTAACATCGTTAGACATTTAAAGTATCGTCAACCTAATTTTCATTCCAAACAAAATTTAACACCTATCTGACACATGAGCTCAACGTCTTTCTGCACGCATTTAAATTATCAAATGGAGCCGGTGAACAGGCTGTTCTCATGGACTGTTGGCACTCTTTTCTCTGAATAGTAATGCACCAATAATTCATGCATAACCTACGTATTGTGAGGGCTGCGATCACGTGACCAATATGCTGGCAGGCATTAAGAAGTAAGAGCCCCTGTATGGTCCAGATAGGAAGCAGGTTGGGTGAACTCAGGACTTTCTCCAGTGTTCAGAACCGCGTGAAGGTGAAGTTTGAATCATTTTAAGTAACTTTATGTTAATTACATACATTTACGTGAAGGGTACAAGGTTATCATTTATGGGCCACTAATTCGTAGGATTTTATACAAGCACTTGTGTTTCGTAGGATATGATAGGAACTGTTGTATGAGGGTACAATGTGGTGAAGCATAGTCATGGTCTGGGTGAGGGGTGGTAGCTGCACCTGCTGTCACCAGCCTTGACATCAACACCAAGCCGCTCACTGGCCCTCTCATACGACGACTGATGTTTTTGGCTTCTTCCCCAGTCGTTCTAGACAAATCTCGATGAGCAGCCCCCTTTTGAAGACATCTTAAGCCTTTTGGGTTAACAAGATATACTCCGTATTAAAATATAGACTGCAGACAAAGGTGCTCTCACAAAAAAAATCAGATGTGTCTCCTCTGATTATTGCAACCCTGCAAGCTCACAATCCATCATCCGACGGAAAGCCATTGAAAGTTATACAATAATGCATTGGCTTATATTTGGAACAGGACACTACACATGATGGTTTAGCTTAGTTTCTCAATGGGAGCAGTAAGGAACTGGTCTTCACTGCCTTTGCCTACGTGCGCCCTTGGAACGCACAGCTTACAAAGCTCCCACAGCATTTCCAGAAACCTTTACGAATAAATATTGGGCGAAGTCTTTAGTGCACTACAGCCAGATTTAGTCCTACTAGTCGAATTTCAACACATCACTCAGTCAAACATCTCCCATATTCCTGCTACTGGTCTGTATGCTAAGCTAAGCTAACTATGTCCTGACATCAGCTCCATGCTTAATGAACCGACACGAGAATGATATCAACTTTCTCATCCTACTCTCGAAAAAGAAGGCGAACATGTGTCCCTAGAATGGACTATATCTTTAAGAGATGAAGCCACTTTATGCACAAGGGAACCACATAGCTGAGATCATTTGCAAACAAGTGTGTTTGTATTTTCCTGGTGCTCAGAGGCACACACAAAGAGGCGCATCTAATAAAACACCTTGTAAATCCATTTTCACAGCATGTACAGCCATGCACAGATCTATATAAAACACCATAATATGTATTACACCTTATTACTTGCTTGAATTGACCTCAGTCAAACATTGCTGTGTTTAAATGAGGCCCATGATACTTTTGTTACAAACATTCATTAGACAGTAGCATTTACATAAAGTGATCTTGGTCGGAGGTAAAACTAGAAGGCATCAGCTGCCCCCCCTCCTTGTAGCCATGTACAGGACAATAAAGAGCTTCTCGGCTCATTTGTCACCTCGGATATTTATACCTGAGTTTCACAGTCAAGATTCACAAAGCAAAAACTGTTTCCACACTTACAGAGGTACAAGAAGGCAAAACAAGGCGACTGGCAGCACAGAGGGGATGAAACTCTGTGAAGGAAGGGTGGGTGAGACGAGAGGAGGAATGGTAACTATCCCAATTAGCGGGCTGGAGAAAAGAGTAGTGCTTTTACACAGCAGCTTCCATCAAATCAACCGCCCCCGGCTCAGCAGGAAAAAAGCTGCTCAAAATGGATTTGCTCCTTTTATCAAGCCCTCCATGACACTTAGTTAAGACTCCTTTGCCTCCATCCTGCCACTGTTATGTGCCACTTTGAGGTGGTGTCTCACTGACATTATTAAGAGTGAAAGTTTCAAGAAGTCGGGAGAAAGCTGGAACAATGAGTTGGAGAGGATTACGTCATCACAGTGTTGGCTTTTTCCAAAAGTTATGGAGACAGAAAAAGAAGAGGGTTTTTTTTCCTCCAAGTTATTTTCTTCTTCATCTTTTGTTTTCTTTTTTTTTTTGTAAGAGACCGGGGTTTAAAGCACTCTTCGCCAGTGTCCCTATGGGAGTATTAGCATCGGCTGCTCAATTTTTTTTGTGAATCCAAATTGGACAAGGGAGGCAGATTTTGAGAATGCAGCTGACAACACTATTCAAGGTTCTTTATAAGTGCCACAGAGACTCTCAGTATAGCCTTATTCTCTGTCCTCCAGGCAAACTGAATCATTTAGAAAGGTGAGAGGCATGAAATCTGTGGCAGATTAAGAAGCATTCAGTTCAGCCCTTTAATGGTGCATATCTGATGTTTTATTTAGGTTGTGCATTCAAAGGATCCCTCTCACAGAGCACATTATGCTCACAAGGATGGGCCGAATGAGCTCCATTTGTCAGAATGAGAATGAAATATATGATAAATTGCACACAACGATGTAGAATTAGATGAACGAAACACATATCAGAAAATACGAACCTGAATTACAGTGTAGCATTGAGGTGCAGCTGCAGATTAAACATTTAATCTATGTTCAGTAAATAAAATATCAAATATGTCATGGCTATGTAGAAGCACATATAATTTAATGACTGTGTAAGCCTTTAGTAATGAGTGCTTCACTGTCAGTAAATTCAGCCTTTGCTGGCTTGTAATCTAGTGTCACTTCTGTAAATTCATTATGACGTGGATCCACCGTCTCTCCTGTTGTTGTTTAAAATGGATTAAGATATCTGAGACGGCGACTCAGTCTGCTTCTAAATAAAACCAATACTTACCAGAATATGTGAGTAATACTCTCTCCTGCATCCATGATCCAGAGATGAGGAGGCTACTTTTAGCTGCAATGCTGCACAGATATGGAACACATTTCCATAAGACTTGCTTTAACATGTCTCATCTTTAAATCGAAGCCATAATATTTTCATGCTATTGGTTTTACTTTGAGTTTAGGGTATCTAAGGGTTTAGATCATGATGGACTATATAAAATAACAGACGTAGCTATGGCACATAAAACATTGGTTTTGGAACTGCCATTATGAAGCCTCAAGTTCGCCATTTTGGCTATCGCCATCTGGAAATTTCAGGAGCCAGAAGTGAAATTTCAGGAGCCAGAAGTGACCATATATGTTAGGAGTGGATCTGACTTATAGGCTGTGGTGACACCTTGCAGACAGACTCTCTCAAAGCAGCCCAACTCTTAAATATGCGTAACTTTAAGCCTTAATAAAATGTAAATAGGTGAGTTATATAAAAATTCATCCTGGTACAGTTGTCACGACTGATGAAATTAGCTTAAGACCAAAACTATTTATTGAACTAGGCTGTAAACATGTTTATTTCTGCTGTACAGTTGGGCATTTTCACATGGGGATTTGGGCATTGACTTGCTCTTGGAGCCAGCCTCATGTTGCCATTCAAGGATCGGCAGTTTTTGGCACATCTGTGTCAGCTTCATTTTTTAGCCCAGAGGGTGCCTCAAAGATGTAGTAATAACTAGATACCGAACCCCAACATTGCGCCTATTCATTCCATTGGAGTTGCACACCTGGCGCATACACCAAAAAGTTTTCTAGCTTCCAGGTTTACTTCCGCGATATATGGCCCACTGAATATGCAGAGTAGTGTTCTTCTCACTGGCCCGCCTGCAAGTTCCCGCTCAGCTCATAGACTTTACACTGTGATGATGTCACAGATTTTTAAATTGCTTTTCTCAGCCTGAGGAAAGTTTCATAAATACTAAACCACTGTGGTACAAAAATTCATAATAAAAAGATTGATAACAGACCCTGTCTCCAGTTCGAGGTGTCCTGTTAACAGTTTTACAGACATCTCTTTCATAATTGTGGTCTCTGGGGAAAATGCTTTTTGGGACCCAGGAAATTTTTTTTACTGCAATACCACAAATGGCCACTGGGAAAAAATAATCACAATGCCAAGCAACTTACCTGGAAGCCTGGTGCTATTTGGTTTGATCTACACAACTGATCTCATGCTGCCCCGCCCATTTTTCTCTTCCGGTTTAATGTGGTTGTATTTGTTGTTTCAGATTAGTGCTAGCAGCGCTAGTTGGCGTTGTACAATGAACAATTTTGGAACATTCAGCAGCTATACTGTGGTGATCTGATGGTTTCACAGTACCACGTCCATCAGCTATTGGTAACAGGGAAGACGACATAAAAAATATGGCCTGAATTCATTTTTAATTACCTTGTCTCTTGCTTTAGCTGGGAAATGTGTTCAAGCAGTGAGTTTGCTCCGTTCCACAAGCTCTCATAGCTTTTTTAGTCCAATAAACAAACAAAAAAAATCACAATTTTTCCTTATTAAACAGAAAAACACCAAGGTACACCTTCTGAATTTATGTTTTTCTCTATCACTGAACCACAATTAGCTTTACTGACACATTCTAAAACATTCAAACTTGACAGAAACAAACAAACAAAAACTCACCAAACCAGCTTGGTTAGTCTTTCCATTGTTCTAAAAATCAACAAGTCTAGTTTTGGAAATAAATCCTTAATTGGCAGAGTTAGATGTGAAAATATGCTGTCACACGTTGTTTGTCCCCACGGTCTCACTTTGCCAGGAAGGGTAGGTGAATGTCTGCACATCAAACCAGAGCACCTGCTTTTCCACTGAAATATCAAATCATTCAAAAAACGTGTTGTTACACTACCAACACCCAGCTGGTGTTGTAACAGCCAGCAGCATCTCATGGCTCCAAACACATCAGTGCAAATGTCCAAATTAAATCTAAATGGTTACTTTCTCACCTGGGAAAAAAATTAACAACAGCTTAATTAAGCATCAAAACAGCTTTTTGGCAGGTAAAGGATGATGCAGCTGGCAACGCAAAGTAATCGCACATCAACACTAAAATGGAATTAAGATTATAAAATGATGGCAGCACGTTAGTTCGAGCAAAGAGTATGGTCAGCATATTTTATTTCGTTTTTTTTTTTTTTCTCGGCTTGCTCTTGTTGTGCCCATGTCTTATGTAAAGCACTTTGAGTTACCCTGTGTATGAACTATGCTATGCAAACAAAATCCTCTTGCCTTGCCTACAGTAATACTGCTGTTGAGGTGTCGACAGCTCTGTGAGGCTGTACTTTGGCACAGCGGGCTTTGAACTAAATGTTAATGCCAGTATGACATTCCATTTAAAAAAAAATGGTAAAGCCGCACACATGTATTTCTGATGCATATATTTCACATATACAGGTGGATATTTCGCGAAATTGCCTTCTTTAGGATGAATAAGAATTCTCATCCTAAGGAAGGCAGTTAGCTGAAATGTTTATCTTTATACAGTGACATAAAGGCATCAGAGTTATGAGTCTGTGGCTTTATCATTCTGTTTGATTTTATGCCAGCCTGTGAGCCACCACCTCAGGAGAACAAGTTTATCCAGTGATAGTTGAGACATTTCATTCAGAACCAGAAGTGGTCCTAAAATACTACTGCTACTTGTAGTAGTAGTAGTAGTAGTAGTAGTACTACGGTACTACTACTACTACTACTACTAATAATAATAATGATAAACTTCATTTATAGAGCACTTTTCATATAAGGGATGTAGCGCAAAGTGCTTAACTATAAAAATGCAATACAAAAGCAAAGAGAAAACACGATTAGACAATCAAAGGACACTCAGTGATAAACAAAGTATAAAAATACAGGTTAAAGAAAAGTACAGAGACAAGTAAGAATGGTAAAAATGCAAGAATATATATTTATAATATCAATAATAAAAAGTAACAAAAAATGATATGCTAGATTAAATAAATAGGATTTTAGCTGTTGTTTAAAAATTGTCACCAAGCCCGCATCTCTCATAGCTTTTGGTAGGGTATTCCATAATTTTGGAGTATAGTTAACAAAAGCTGTGCTGCCTGTTTTCTTGTGTGTATAACTGTATTTAAAAACCCAGCAGCAGAAGATCTTAGAGCTCGTGAGGGATTGTAGAACAAGAGAGAGTCTACAATGTAGGCTGTTCTCAAACATGTAAAAGAACCTTAAAATTTATTCTAAAAGACACTGGGAACCACTGCAGTGTAGCTAAAACCAGGGTAATATGCTCTCTGTTTCTTGTTTTAGTTGAAAGTGTAGCCGCACAATTCTGGATAGGTTGAAGTTTTTCAATTGACTGATGTGGAAGGCCAGTAAAAAGAGCATTGCAGTAATCTAATCCGTTTGAAATAAAAGCATGAATACGTTTTTTAGCATCTTTATAAGATAGGAAAGGCCTTGACCTTGATGATGTTAAGTGATAAAAAGCTGTTTTGGTCACCTTTTTTGTGTGCGAAATAAAATTTAAGCAGGAATCAAGAATGATGCCCAGGCATTCGGATTTAATCTCTGAATCCAGATGCACAAGCTTGCAAGAGAGCAGATCTCTTTTATTGTTTTTTTCTCTTTTATTGGTCTTTCAATTTTTAACTGCTGCCATTACAGTCATAATAATAATAAACTTTATATATAGCATTTTTCTTAACAGTGTTACAAAAGCTCTTACAAAGAGAAAAGTTTTAAGAGGAGACTTAAAAGAAGCTAGACTTACTGTGTGTGAGTTCCATAGCCAGTGAGTCCACCTTGGAGTAACCAGCAGGGCTCCATTCAAGATCTTAATGGTTGAGAGGACACAAACCAGGTCAATAAAAGAAGTATTTCGGAGCAAGGCCATTTAAAGCCATCAAGTGAGCACATACATTTTCAGTCAGTTCAGCAGGCAAGCACAGGGGTGATGTAATCAAACCTCTTTGTCACTGTAATGAACCAGGCAGCAGTGTTTTGTATATCTAGTCACCCTAGTCAGGGGATCACGGTAGTCAGAGGGATATTGTCTAGGAATGATGAATGTATATACAAAATGCTGTGCCAATCAAGCCAGGACTTGCTGAGATAGTTCACCGGATAGGTGAAAACTTTGGCTTGCAGTGGCTGTAAATAAAATCTCAAGGTATCACTAAAGTCAACAGGCTTCATTCTCTGGGGACCAGGAATGTCTGTACCAAATTTCATGGCGATCAATCCAACAAATTTCAGAATTTCACTCTGGACCCAAGTACTTGACCCGTCCAATGGACTTTGTTATTGCCTGAGCACTGCTGCTGGTGTGACTAAAAAGAACAACCAAGACTGACTTACATGGTTCAAATAAAAATGATATATGCCAACTGATAATATGTACATTATGGTGATCATTGATCTCTTTTTTCACTTCCTTCCAACCAGCCAACTGCATCCAGAGGATGAGACGAACACCACCACTGGATGAGCTTCAGCCACCTCCTTATCAGGATGAGAATGGCTCTCCAAGGATGTCCTGTACGCTGTCTGACCTGGGAGATGCCAAGTGTGATCTGTCCCATACCAGTGGCAGTCCCCACCTATCCTTTGGCAAATGCCCCAGTGAGTGCAGCGACGGCCATGAGACGGAGAGTTACCTCAACAAGGGCTATGAGGAAGATGTACCCAGTGACAGTACAGCTGTCCTCAGCCCAGAGGTAAATGCCAGAGATGCAAGATTTGACTAGAGATGTATCCTGAGCTTTATATTGAACACTGAACTTGTCATTGGTTTCTTTAGGACATGTCAGCCCGTGGATCAGCAGCTCAGCTTCCTAAAGGGTATGAGCCGGATCCAGTTGCAAAATATGGCACCCTGGATGTGGTGTTTGATTACGACTCAGAGGACCAGCAACTGGCAGTCACCATCATGGCAGTATCGGATCTCCCCACCCTAAAACGCACCGGCAACATCTCCTGGCAGGTCCACCTGGTGCTGCTGCCCACCAAGAAGCAGAGGGCCAAGACAGGAATCCAGAGAGGCCCGTGTCCAATCTTCACCGAGACTTTCCGCTTTAGCCATGTGGAGTCGGAGATGATCAGCAATTACGCCATCCGATTCCGCCTTTATAGTATGCGGCGTATGAAGAAGGAGAAGGTGCTCGGGGAAAAGGTGTTCTACCTCACCAAGCTCAACCTTCAGGGCAAAATGTCTGTGCCGGTCATATTAGACCCATGCTGTGCTCTCCCGGTAAGTAGGATCAAAGCAGGTGTTGGCATTCAAGCGCTCTCTCAGCACCTCACTAATTACCCCTCCACGCTGATCCCTCTTTCATGTGTTTGGATAGCATTTTCAGACTGAGGTTATGCTTTCCAGAGAGAGAATATGAAGATCTAACCAGCAGCATCTGTTTGCCTTGTTGGTTTAATGTGTCTCAGGGATAGATTGTGGTGTGACATTGCCTCCATTTCACATGAGGGAATGAAACAACAAACAGTTTAGTTGTGGTGGTTTGTTTTCCTTTAGCTAGAATTTAAAATGTTACATCAATTTAAATACATTTCATATTACAAAGAGGAAAGAGAACCTAAAAATAGCAGCTAAGGCAATTATCAAACCACAAGGGTCAATTAACATATTCTACAAGGAAGTTGTCATATATTACTTTACTTGCCTTTTATTGTTTCTCACAACTTTGTTTTTATGCCTCCATGCCGGAGACAGCAGTGGAGGAAGGGATTATGTTTTGGGGTGGTCCATCTGCCTGCCTGTCCGTTTATCCCATTCTCGTGAATACAATAACTCAAGAACACCTTGAGGGAATTTGGCACAAAACGTCCACTTGAACTCAAAAATAAACTGATTCGATTTTGGTGGTCAAAGTTCAAGGTCACTGTGACCTCACGTCTGTCCCATTCTTGCTATGGTGATATCTCAGAGCACCTTGAGGGAGTTTCTGTAAATTTGGCACAAATGTTTACTTGAACTCAGAAATAAACTTTTTAGATTTTGGTGCTCTACAGTCAAGGTCACTTTGACCTACTTTTCCATCCCATTCTCGTTGATGTACTTTAAGAACACCTTGAGAGAATTTCCTTAAATTTGGTACAAATGTCCACTTGGACTCAAGGATGAAGTGATTAGCTTTTGGAGCTCAAAGGTCAAGGTCACTGTGATTTCACATCCGCCCCATTCTCTTAAATGTAATATCTAGGAACACCATGAGTGAATTTCTTAAAATTTGGCACAAACGTCCATTTGGACTAAACGATAAACCGATTAGATTTTGGTGGTCAAAAGGTCAAGGTCACTGTGACCTCACAAAACATGTTTTTAGCCATAACTCAAAAACGCATATGCTGATTATGACAAAATTTCACACAAATGTCTAATAGAACATCATGACTAAGTGATGACTTTTTATATCCAAAAGGTCAAAGGTCACCTTCACTGTGACATCATAATATTCTGCAAAAACATTTTTCTGGTCATTGTTCAACGCCATAACTCAGAAACAGAAGGGGAGACATCGGTCAGATACTGAATTGGTGACTAATCTTGGCTGTCCACCTTCAAACTATGCCGACTGTGTTGAAGATGTGTGTTAAGAATCCACATTTTAGAATTTTTTGTAGCTTCTTTGCAACAACATCCATATTTGAAGCATTTCCTTTTGTCATGGCTACATACGAGTCTGGATAGACATGGTTGTAAACATGAGGCAGTCATTCTAGTTTTTAGTGCTATGGCAAAAGAGCAACATATGGTGTTGAAAAATAAGTAAATATTGACAGGGAAAGGCATCTTTTTGGACACTTACTCGGGTGCAGGGCTCAGTCAACAGTCAATTGCCAGAGTCATCAGAATTATAAAGCATTTGTACACTGGGTGTTTTGAATGCTATGATAGTGTTTGGTACTAATAAACATTCTTGATATTGCACTGCATGAAGGAACATTGACTGTGGTTTTTGTTATATATACTGTATACCAGTGAAGATTTTTCTGAATGTCTGCAAATGTTTTCAGGGTGGTGAATCCCAGGTCAGCCTCTCAGATATGACATGCAGTGAAAGCGCCTCATCATTCCAGTCAGTCAGTCAGACTTCCACACCAGAGATCCTTGTGGGCCTGGTGTACAACGCCACAACAGGACGTCTCTCAGTGGAAATCATCAAAGGCATCCATTTTAAAAACCTTGCTGCCAACAAGCCACCCAGTAAGTACTCTAAAACATTTTTTTTGAGTCATTGCCAAAGGAGCAGTGAAGAGTGTAAACAATTTTTCAACCTGTTGCAGATGAGAAAAGGACAGGTTGAGCATGTGCATAGGGATTTATGTTTAGGCAACCTTACACAATGTGATAAGACCACTCTGATCTGCTTCTACAGCAAATGTCACAACCAGTGATATTGTTTTTCAACACATAACTTTAATTAAAATTAGTAGTTTTTACAGATTAGCAATCCATGCAACTTGTTTTTTGTTTCAGCCGTTTCAGTCTTCTTGTATATTGTCAGTATACAACTCATTCATTCCTCTTAGATTAGTATGAATTTTAATTGGCACTTGATCACTTCCATTAAACAACAAGGAGTCTGAATTATTCTTGGAAAAAAATCTTGTCAAAACTTATGTAAAAGACGTTTGTTAAATATTTGAAATGAATACTATTTGCTTTAATTTATGCAACTCAGCCAGAGACCAGAAACTATGCACAGCTTTAAACTTCTCCAAATGAGAGACAGTCCCATCTATCTCAGCTGCACTACCTGCTTTTCAGTTTTCCTCTGGTTTGTTCCCTGGTTTCCCTCATTTACTGGTCAGTTTTCAGGGTCTGAGCAGCAAGTTCAAACAAAAACTGCCTGTTGTTAAACTTTGTGCAATGTTGTTGGCCTTCTGACCCTGTTTCTCTTCCTTGCATCTTCTGTTATGTCTGCACCTGAAATTCTCTCACCCTACTATCTTTTTGACATCTTGGTCCGTTGTTTTTTCTTACTGCTGTCCAACCCTTGTTGTCAGATGGGCTGTTCTGTTGTCTAAAACACTTGATAGGTGGACAGGTTTATATTATCAGAGGTGAGTCGCTGTCCCTGCCGCAAAGTGAGATGTGATTGCTGTTGAACTCTGGACCTTTTTTAATACCATCTTCATGGATGCAGTCAATCAAACACAAAGCATTTTCCATTGGTGTATGTGTGCTCACAAAAAGACTTATTTCTCTGAAACTCTTGTCACAATTCAATCATTTGTTAAGATCTGTTTCAGTGAGCACTTCTCCTTTTCCAAGATAATCCATCCACCTGACATGTGTGGCATATCAACATGCTGAATAAACAGCATCATTTCTATACGGGTGTGCACTGGGATGGTCACGATAAAAGGCCACTTTAAAATGTGCAGTGTGATCACGCAAAAATATGTCACATGGATTGTGGCATATTTTTGAGAGAGCATGCTATTGCTTTGGTCCACCAGAGCTGTTGCCTGTGAACTGGATGATCATTTCACTACCATAAGCCAATGTTGTTTCCGTGGATTTGGCAGTATATGACACCGGCTCAGGACCTCCTCATCAGTGTTAATTTTGACAGCTATTTCAGATTTAGTCGTAGTCTTCTTTTTTAAAGATACATTTTAGGGCATTTTGCCTTTAATGGATAGGACAGGCAAGTTTGAGGGGGGAGAGAAAGGGGGGATGACATACAGCAAAGAGCCACAGGCTGGACTCGAACCTGGGCCGCTGCAGCAACAGCCTTGTACATGGGGCACCTGCTCTACCCACCAAGCCACCAACACCCTGATTTAGTTGTAGTCTTGAGACAAAAATGCTTATTAGTTTTAATCACAATTTAGTCATTTTTATCCTTCATAATTTTAGTCTAGTTTTAGTTGACGAAAATTCAAAACCTCTTAGTCAATATTTAGTCATTATGTTTCTATGTTTTTTATCTTTAAACTAATCCAGTCAGGGTAATTCATGTATCAGAAAGTAGAATCAAAGTGACAGGTTGTATAAAAATTTCATTTTGACAATTTTTTTCTACATCTTCTACAACTGTAATTTCTCCAGCAGTGTTTGACGGGTTAAAGGGTGATTTACGAGAACACACTTTCTGATCATCATTTGAAAAGTTCAACATCTCTCTATTTATGCTCTCAAAAATTTTGACACCACAAATAACTAATCTGGAAGATGCAGGCAAACGCTCAAATGCATGAAAAGCGGTAGATACCCTTACACGGAGGCGCACAAACAATCTCCTTCCCTAGATGAAAGAGTCTCTCGTTCATTCTGCTGATATTACTCCTTACCGGGCCGACAGTGGCTACTCTGTTCTCCTGTCCCCGGGCCATATCTTTTTGTCCTTCCTCCTCCTCCTCTGAATCATCTCCACCAGCAGCCACCTCTTCTCCTGAACTACTCTCTTGCTCTCTCACATTAGTGTATGGTGCGACGGGATGTACTGCACTCAGTGTGGACAGCCCTGCTGCACCATGATCTTATAAGCAAACGTCAGATATTTTCGCGCATTTTGCTGCATCTGCCTGGAGATTCTTGCGCCTTTTCTCCTGTAGCTTCTCCGCACTTTCCTTGTGCTTTGGTGGTTTATCCATCAGTGTACGTTAGTAGGCTACGCACTCCACCACTATGCACAAGGCCAACAGTCAGCTACTCAAACTCAGGAGAACTCAGAAAATGATTGGGGAGGGGGCGGGCCGAGCAGGAAGGGCTCAGAGATTTCATTTGGCCAGCCCAGTAACTCATTAGCAATCCATGCAGCCCAATGTCAGTACAGAAAAATAACCAATGGGCTGTTTTCCTTGCTTTAAAGGCCGGCGCGGCTGTTAAAAAAATATCTACGTAATTAGATTTAGTAAATTCCGATTGTGCCGACCCAAAATATGCCAATGGCCCACCGGGCATTGCCCAGTATGCCCTATGCCCAATCCAGCCCTGTACACGATTGTCTGAGAGCAACCATCCTAACAGCTGATGCAATAATTGGTTTGATCAATCAAAGAAATTCTGCACCAACCATCAGGGACTGTCTCAAGAAAGCTCATCCACATGCTCGCCAACTGCTCATTGTTGATGGCGTTTGCTGCTTTGGAGAAGTGTTCTCTTTACGGATGAGTCCTATTTTACACTCTACCGGGCAGATCGCAGACAGCTTGTATAGTGTTGTGTGGGCAAGCAGTTTGCCAGTGTTGTGAACAGAGTGCCCTATGGTGGTGCTGGAGTTAAAGTATGGGCTGGCATAAGCTATGGACAACACGGGTGTATTTTATTGATGGCAATTTGAATGCACAGAGATACCATGACGAGATCCTGAGACCCATCGTCATGCCATTATCTGCTGCCATGACATCATGTTTCAGCATGATGAAGCAAAGCCCTGTGTTGTAAGGATCTGTATATAATCCCTGGAAGCAGAAAACATCCCAGTTCTTGCATGGCCTGCATACTCACCGGACGTGTCACCCATTGAGCATGCTGGTGATGCTCTGGATCGCTGTGTATGACAGTGTGTTCCAGTTCCTGCCAATATCCAGCAACTTCACACAGCCATTGAGGAGGAGTGGGCCAACAGGCCACAGGCCATAATCAACAACCTGATCAACTCAAACTCTCAATTTCAATTCAATTTCAATTTTATTTATAAAGCCCAATATCACAAATCACAATTTGCCTCACAGGGCTTTACAGCATACGACATCCCTCTGTCCTTATGACCCTCACAGCGGATAAGGAAAAACTCCCCAAAAAAACCCCTTTAATGGGGAAAAAAAACGGTAGAAACCTCAGGAAGAGCAACTGAGGAGGGATCCCTCTTCCAGGACGGACAGACGTGCAATAGATGTCGTACAGAACAGATCAGCATAACAAATTAACAGTAATCCACATGACACAATGAGACAGAGAAAGAGAGAGAGAGAGAGAGAGAGAGAGAGAGATGCAGGTAATGACAGTAGCTTACAACAACATTATTGAAAGTAATAATATTATAGTTATAGTTCTGGCTACTGCGGTACAATATGTTGAAAGTATGTATTAATATCTGGCAGTATACAAGTGTGACAATAGTCATATGTGTATAATAACAGTAGAAGTATGACTAATGACTAATGATGGCAGCAGCAGCAGGAGGCATCTGGCAAGACCACGACAGCAGCACAACCACACACGTCACGCTGTCCAGGCACCGCTGTGATATGAGTTAATCTGAGAGACAGTGGAGCACAAAGGCTCCGGAGAAGAAGCCGAGTTAGTGACATCCAGAATGGCCGGGTTAGCTAGATGCAGTAATAGGATACGAGAGAGAGAGAGAAGGAGAGAAGGTGCCCGGTGTATTATAGGGGGGTCCTGCGGCAGACTAGGCCTAAGTCAGCCTAACTAGGGGCTGGTACAGGGCAAGCCTGAGCCAGCCCTAACTATAAGCTTTATCAAAGAGGAAAGTCTTAAGTCTAGTCTTAAATGTGAAGACAGTGTCTGCCTCCCGGACCGTAACAGGAAGATGATTCCACAGGAGAGGAGCCTGATAGCTGAAGGCTCTGACTCCTGATCTACTTTTGGAGACTTTAGGGACCACGAGTAACCCTGCGTTCTCAGAGTGCAGAGTTCTGGTGGGATAATAAGGCACTATGAGCTCTCTAAGATATGACGGAGCTTGACCATTTAGAGCTTTATAAGTTAACAGTAGGATTTTAAATTCAATTCTGGATTTTACAGGGAGCCAGTGCAGAGAAGCTAAAACAGGAGAAATATGATCTCGTTTCTTAGTTCCTGTTAGTACACGTGCTGCTGCATTCTGAATTAGCTGGAGAGTTTTTAAGGACTTACTAGAGCTACCTGTTAATAGAGAGTTACAGTAATCCAGCCTTGAGGTAACAAAAGCGTGGACCAATTTTTCTGCATCTTTTCGGGTCAGGATAGGCCTAATTTTCACAATATTACGTAGATGAAAAAATGCAGTCTGTGAGGTTTGTTTTAAATGAGAATTAAAAGACAAATCTTGATCAAATATTACTCCGAGGTTTCTTACGGTAGTACTAGAGGCCAGAGCAATGCCATCTAGAGAAACTATGTCATCAGATAAAGACTCTCTGAGTTGTTTGGGGCCAAGAACAATAACTTCAGTTTTGTCTGAATTTAACATCAGGAAATTGGTGCTCATCCAGGTTTTATGTCTTTAAGGCAGTTATGGAGTTTAGTTAATTGATTACTTTCTTCTGGCTTCATCGATAAATACAACTGTGTATCATCCGCATAACAATGGAAATTTATAGAGTGATTTCTAATGATGTTGCCTAAAGGAAGCATATATAGAGTAAATAGGATTGGTCCGAGCACAGAACCTTGCGGAACTCCAAAACAAACTTTGGTACATAAGGACGATTCATTATGAACGTCAACAAACTGAAAACGATCAGATAAATAAGATTTAAACCAGCTCAGTGCAGAACCTTTTAGGCCAATTAAGTGATCCAGTCTCTGCAGTAGAATTTGATGGTCAATAGTGTCAAACGCCGCACTAAGATCTAATAAAACAAGTACAGAGACAAGTCCTTTGTCTGAAGCAATCAGAAGGTCATTTGTAATTTTAACTAGAGCTGTCTCAGTGCTATGATGCACTCTAAATCCTGACTGAAATTCCTCAAATAGATTATTATCATGGAGAAAATCACACAGCTGGTCTCGACTACTTTCTCAAGGATCTTTGACATAAAGGGAAGATTAGATATTGGTCTATAGTTGGCTAACACCTCTGGATCCAGGGTGGGCTTTTTTAGTAGAGGTTTAATTACAGCTATCTTAAAAGACTGTGGTACATAGCCTGTTAGTAAGGATATATTGATCATATCTAATATATGAGTGTTAACTAAAGGAAAGACCTCCTTAAGTAGCCTAGTTGGGATGGGGTCTAAGAGACACGTTGATGATTTAGATGAAGAAAGCAATGCGGTCAGTTCTTGAAGAGAAATTGGGGAGAAGCAATCTAAATATATATTAGGTTTTACAGCTGTGTTTGAGGTTAGATAGGTACTATCTGAGGACAGGAGGTCATGAATTTTGCCTCTAATATTTAGAATTTTGTCATTAAAAAAGCTCATAAAATCATTACTGCTAAGGGCTAAAGGAATACAAGGCTCAATAGAGCTCTGACTCTCAGTCAGCCTGGCTACAGTGCTGAAAAGAAACCTGGGGTTATTCTTGTTTTCTTCTATTAAAGCTGAGTAATAGTTTGCTCTGGCATTGCGGAGGCCCCTCTTATAAGTTTTGAGACTGTCTGTCCAGATTAAACGAGATTCTTCCAGTTTGGTTAATCGCCAATTCCTTTCAAATTTTCGTGATATTTGTTTTAACTTACGGGTTTGAGAGTTATACCAAGGAGCGAACTTTCTTTGCTTTTTTAACTTCTTTTTAAGAGGAGCTACAGAGTCAAGTGTTGTTCGCAGCGAGCCTACAGCGCTATCGACAAAATGATCAAAGTCGGTACAGGAAACCTCTGTTACTGAGGGACTTGGTATTGAATTTAATGACGGAGTAATCTTTTCCTTAAATTTTGCGACAGCACTATCTGATAAACATCTAGTATAGTAACTGTTGCTGAGTGGCGTGTAATCGAGTAAAAAGAAATCAAAAGTAATCAGATAATGATCCGATAGCGAGGGATTCTGTGGAAAGACTTTTAGATTATCAATTTCAATTCCATATGTCAGAACTAGATCGAGGGTATGGTTAAAACAGTGAGTGGGTTCATGTACACCCTGACTGAAGCCAATGGACTCTAATAATGAGATAAACGCAGTAGCCAGGGAGTCATTATCCAGGTCGACATGAATGTTAAAATCGCCTACAATAATAACTTTATCTGATTTAAGAACTAAACTGGATAAAAACTCTGAGAATTCATTCATCTTCTAACCGCTTCATCCTCTTGAGGGTCGCGGGGGGACTGGAGCCTATCCCAGCTACATCGGGCGAGAGGCAGGGTACACCCTGGACAGGTCGCCAGACTATCGCAGGGCTGACACATAGAGACAGACAACCATTCACGCTCACATTCACACCTACGGACAATTTAGAGTCACCAATTAACCTAGTCCCCAATCTGCATGTCTTTGGACTGTGGGAGGAAGCCGGAGTGCCCGGAGAGAACCCACGCTGACACGGGGAGAACATGCAAACTCCACACAGAAGGGCTCCCATGCCCGGGACCGAACCGGCAACCCTCTTGCTGTGAGGCGAGAGTGCTAACCACCACACCACCGTGCCGCCCAACTCTGAGAATTCAGATACAAATTCAGAATACGGGCCAGGAGCACGGTACACTATAACAAATAAAAGTGGCTGCGAGGTTTTCCAGGTCGGATGTAAAAGACTAAGAACGAGGCTTTCAAATGAATTATAATCTAGTTTAGGTTTCGGGCTGATTAACAGGCTAGAGTTAAAAATGGCTGCAACTCCCCCTCTTCTGCCGCTGCCTCGAGGAATGTGGGTATTATTATGACTGGGAGGAGTGGACTCATTTAGACTAACATATTCATCTGGACACAGCCAGGTTTCAGTGAGACTGAGTAAATCAATATGATTATCTGATATTAATTCGTTTACTAACACTGCTTTAGACGATAGAGACCTGATATTTAACAGTCCGCATTTAATTCTCCTGTTTTGTCTTTCTGTCACAGAAGAGGTTTTAATTTTTATGAGGTTGTTATGCACAACTCCTCTTTGTTTAATTTTAGATTTAAATAATTTAGGTGGTTGGGGGACAGACACCGTTTGTATAAAACTATGAAAACTATGGCTGGGTAACTGAACTAGAAGCTCAGAGAGGCGTATAGGACTGCGACTCTGAGTCCTGGTCTCAACTCTGGGTTGTCACGGATTTAAATTACTAATAAAGTTTGCCAGGTTCCTAGAAATGAGAGCAGCTCCATCCAAAGTGGGATGAATGCCGTCTCTCCTAATAAGACCAGGTTTTCCCCAGAAAGTTTGCCAATTATTAACAAAACCCACATCGTTTGCTGGACACCACCTGGACAGCCAGTGATTAAATGATGACATGCGGCTAAACATGTCATCACTGGTCAGATTTGGGAGGGGTCCAGAGAAAACTACGGAGTCCGACATCGTTTTTGCATATTCACACACCGAGGCAATATTAATTTTAGTGACCTCCGATTGGCGTAACTGGGTGTCATTGACGCCGACGTGAATAACAATCTTACTGAATCTACGTTTAGCTTTAGCCAGCAGTTTTAAATTAGATTCAGTGTCGCCCGCTCTGGCCCCAGGGATACATTTGACTATGGTCGCTGGTGTTGCTAACTTCACGTTTCTCAGAATAGAGCTGCCAATAACCAGGGTTTTATCCTCAGCAGGTGTGTCGCTGAGTGGGGAAAAGCGGTTGGAAACGTGAACAGGCTGGTGAGCCGTGGGCTTCGGCTTGGAGCTGTGCTTCTGGCGAACCGTAACCCAACCTCCCGGCTGAACAGGAGTTACCGGAGGACAGTTAGCAGAGGCTAAGGCTATGCTATGTGGCTCCGCACTGGCTACAGGGGGCTGGCTAACTACCGCAGCTACTGAATGGTTTTCCATGGTGCGGAGCCGCGCTTCTAATTCACTAAGCCTCGCCTCCAACGCAGCAAATAAGCTACACTTATTACAATTACCACTGTCGCTAAAGGAGGCAGAGGCATAACTGAACATTTGGCACACCGAGCAAGAAAGAGCAGAGGGAGAAGCCATCGCTAACTGTAAAGCTAATGTAGCTACCAAGGCTAGTAACGTGCAAACAACAGCTAAGAGATTAGCGAGAAAGTCGTAGAAAGGAGAGCTATAAGTGCTTAAACAGAACTAGTGTGGGTTAAGACTTGAAGTAGATGTTAAAGCAATGTTAAAGCAACTGAAGTGAGAAAACAGGCTACTAGAATTCACCAGAGCAGTACAGAGACGCTGTCACAGAAACACCGGAAATGACACAACTCGCTTACCGCAATACATCAGCACGTCAGGCCACACCAATATCTCGCATATTTGTCCTTCTATTGTGACCATCCCAGTGTACACCTGTGTCCTAATGATGCTGTTTAATCATATCTTGATATGCCACACCTGTCAGGTGGATAGATCATCTAAGCAAAGGTGCAAGTGCTCACAAACATGGATTTTAACAAATTTGTGCAAAAAATGTTAGAGAAATATTGTTTTTAAGTTCATAAAAAGTCTTAGATTTCTTTCACAAGTGTTGTGTATTTTTGTTCAGTGTAAGTATAAAAAAACAGACGAATGTGACAATCAAGAAATATACAAGCACATGAGTCAAAACGAAAAGTGTGTGACTGTACTGCACTTTCTTCTCAAACTTGGATTTGTTTAGTGTACTCAGAGCATCAGTTTGACACTTTGGGAAATGAGCACATTCACTTTCATTCTGAGAGTTAGATGAGAAGATCAATACCACTTTCATAAATCTACGGTAAATATGAAGCTAAAGACAGCAGCCGGTTAGCTTAGCATAAAGATGGAACAAAATCCCTCCACTCCATCTCCACTGGTTGCCTGGCTGTTACTGCGCCTGGTGTATAAACAGTGCAGCACATTTGAAAAAATGTGACATCATTTTTACACTTTGGTTTTGTGTGGATTAAACTAATGAGAGATATAGTTTGTGCGCTTTGATGGCAGACAGTTGATTACTGACAGAGTTAGGTTAGCTGTTTCCTATCTTTATGCTTAGCTAAGCTAACAGTCTCCTGGTGGTAACTTTAGGGACGGTTCTTTATTTATCAAAAGAGGGGGATGGCTGGAATTTGACTTGTTTCCATTTAGTTATTTAATTTTGAGCCTTCCCAAAGCTAGGGAAATTTTTCCTTGAGCCTCCCTGAGTGACTTGCGGCAAACACATGACTCCCTCCACCATTAATTTGTTATTAGATTTTACAAACTTACCTTTTGATGTTTGAAAGTTACAAGTTAAAATTTAAAGACGAAATCCTGAAGTTGAAAAAAGCGGTTCTTTGGTTTTTCACTGTTGTCATGCATGCTGGTTTGTGAGGTGGAACATACCTTCCATGTTTTCTCTAAAACTCAGTGGTAAAATAAATGCAAAATACAACCTGTTAAATTTGTATGCCCCTCCCCTTAGCTGAAAAAAAAAAAAAACACATCCCTCCCCAGTGCTTAGAAAATTATTTTACATTACTATTTATTATTATTTACAAATCATTTTTTTCTGTCAACCTTCTTATCTAATGCTTGGCAAAAAGCAAATAAGCTTGTTCCCCCACAAGTAAAGTCTGCTGCAAAAAAACATTACTTTAAAATTAAAAAGCAATAGGAAAAAAGCAATTACTTTAAGTTTACATTGTCATTGTTATTTCTTCACATGAACTTTAAAATTTAAACATGTATCCATGAAGATGGTTGCTGTTCCCTTCATTTTGGAGTGTATAGTCTTCTTGTGCATGCAGCCCTGCAACCACTCTTCCCCACCTGTGTCGTGTCACTCTTGTGTTGGTGCCTGTGATGCCTGCAGGTCTTTCATGTTTTCACTCAGAAGTAACACTTTTCATGCTAACTCAATCCAGTTTGCTTGGTGGCTGATGGCCAGCTCGAAGGAAATGCTGTGCGTCATCCACTGCTGACTTTATTTAAACAGAACACCACGGCATGCTTTAGGTGTCATTTTTACATTTCCAGCTGTGATTACAGCATAAAAAACAGAAAGAGGACTTCTGTGACAGAGTAGAGCATAAATATTCATCTGAAAGACACACTGAACTGCCCTCCCATTAATTGCTTTGCTCCTTGTATTCATGAATGTCTGTAACTAATAACTAGCTGCCACATTTTGATATTGTTTGTGCTTTCCTGAATAGCATATCCACATACTGTATACAAATTGCATTCAGAAAATAGTCACATCTGGTAACACTGAAAAAAAAAAATCTTTGTGCAAAATCCTTATGAAGGCCTTGATTGACTTTGTACGTCTCACAAAGTGGAAAGAGCGCCGGTGAAAGATGCAGAGCAATTTCAGAGCTCCTTTTCTATCATTTCAAAACAGTACCGAGCCGACAAGTCAAGTTAATCATCAGTCGCAGCCCCTCTCATTCAGCAACAATACCAAAGAGCCATGCATCACCGCTGCTGACCACTTAAGACATCCACAGCTCTACAGAGCCCATTCAGCAGCAGTCAAAAAAGAAATCAAGGCTATTTTTTTCACTGTGCTTTTATGTCAAAGAGAGCAACTGAATGTGTGATTCAAGGCGGTGAGCTAGGCGTTGGAAGGCAGCTGGCACTCGACAGCATGAAAGCCTCGGCAATTCATTCCTTATACTCCCTCTTAGACAGGAACATAATACACAGCATTATTATGGAGTATGGTTGTAGACGAGGGGCGAAACACTCTCAAAGACCCATTGTGATTGCTAGTCTTGCCTCGTTTACTTTCCGCTGGATTTGTGGCTTCAGTTTATATCATGATTTTGGGCATGGAAATGAGGAGTGAAAAAGGAAGCCGTGAATGCTGAATCACTTGATAATGCCAGTGTTTTTCCTTTTCTCCTCTTTACAGCTAAATGAATGAGTTTTATTGGGAATGAAATTTTAGAATATGCGCTGATTTACAATAAAACAGAAGGGAATCAGCTGGGGAAAGATTATCAGTAACATAATCGCTCTGTACTAGATGTACAGTACATTCTTGAATACTGCTAATGAAACATGTCCAAAGATTATGATCTCTGTTTGATTATAAGGATCTTGGGCTCTTGGGCTTAATTTCTTTTTTCATGCCATGTCTGCAAATTTAATACCACTTTCGTGACCTATCAACATTATACACCAGTCATATGTTTTTTGAACATTCTCATTAGTTAGCAGCCAACCCTCTCACCAGAATACATTTGGCATTGTCTGTTTATGCAAACCCTGGCATGTTACATTTGTACAATAATATGTAAAGGATAGGTTTAAATTTTATGTTTCTTTATGTTTCAACAACACCGTAGTTGTTGAATCTAGGGTGTGGTTAGATTTAGGCACAAAACCAACTTGGTTAGGAAAAGATCATGTTTCGTTGCACTATCCTAGCAGGAAATGCAGCGATGTCTTGATAAAAAGCAACTTTTCGTGCCACTATCTCAACCAGAAATGCAATGATGACTTCATAAAAAAAAAAAAAAGTCTCTGTAAAAAATAACAACTTTTTCAGGCACCGTCTCATCAAAAAAATGCAGTAATGTCTCAAACAACAGCTTTCAGTGGCACTAAAAACACTTTTTGTGGCACTATCCTGACAGGAAATTAAGCCATGTATTGGTAAAAACTAACCGCTTATTGTGACACTATCCCAGCTGGAAATGCGGTCATGTCTTGGTAGAAAACACCCTCTTTTTGTGCCACTATCTTGAATGAAAATGCCGTGATGATGTTAAAAAAAAGAAAAAAGTTTTTAATGGCACTATCCTGGCTGGAAATGCAGCAATGTTTTGGTAAAAACTGCTTTTTCAGGCACTATCCCTTCAAAAAATGCGGCAATGTTGCTGTAAAAGACAACCAGTTTTTGTTACACTATCAAGGCTGGAAACACAGTGTTGTCTCGGTAAACAACAGCTTTTCATGGTACTATCCTGAAGACAATACAGCAATGTCTCTATAAAAAACAACCAGTTTTTGTGGCACTACCCCTGATGGAAACACAGTGACAGGTCACTAAAAAACATCCACATGTCATGGCTAAAAATCTGCTGGAAACACAACGATGTCTCAATAAAAAAACAACTGGTGTTGTTGTTTGTTGGTCTCATACAGTGATCTGCTGCTTGACAGGTGTCTCACCTAGGTCCACCTCCAGATGACAAAGTCAGCTTATGTACTAAATCACTTTATAAATGTTGATACATATAAAACATACACATGTAATGTATTTTTGCAGAAATGTACAATGCCAACATTTTCTTTTGGTGACTGGGCTGCTGCAGCAGACATGCAACCTGTTTTGGGCAGAGCACATTTTGGGTTGCGGTACTTGACTCTAAAAGTCTGTGCACGTTATGTCATGACACTGACATTATGTCAAAGTCAGAGAAAATAATAGCAGCTCCTGGAGGGCTTTGCTGATGAGGAACATTAATTTTAGCTACATCATCTGTTTTCAAAGAGGCTCTTCAGCCTCTAAGCACAGGCAGACCTATTACCAACTTTTTCTAGTCCATTTTTATCTTCAACATTATCCTCTACTTCAGGTTAGACATACTGTAGTTGCATAGCAACAAGACAGAAGTAACGCTCCTTGCGTTCTCGCTCTGTTATCAGGAACACTCACAGCTGTGCTTTGTGTTTGATCAAGAGAAAACCGCATCCTATGTGGTCATGATCTTATACATCAACTGCAGTGACATTATTACAGGAACAAATGCTTTGTGGGGAAAATGGGTCAGACTTTGCTGCAGAGGAGACACAGCTGCAGCAGGTAGTAATGCTTTCATTCAAAGAGAATACACAGGAGAAACACAAGGATTTTGCACAAATAATCCAGTACTGAAGCCACATCTCATGCTACACATTTCTAAATATTTCTAAAGGTTTTCATCATTTCCCCTCTAATTGTCCACTCCACCTGTTTCTTGCTCAGATACATATGTTAAGCTGACCTTATTGAACTCCATGGGCCACGAGATGTCCAAGTGTAAGACATCCATCTGCCGAGGTCAGCCCAACCCAACCTACAAAGAGACGTTTGTCTTCCAGGTAGCTCTTTTCCAGCTATCGGACGTCACGCTTATCCTCTCCGTCTACAACAAGCGCAGCATGAAGCGTAAGGAGATGATTGGCTGGATCTCGCTCGGCCTCAACAGCTCTGGAGAGGAGGAGCTCACCCACTGGACTCAGATGAAAGAGTCTAAAGGACAGCAGGTTTGCCACTGGCACAGTTTGCTGGAGTCCTAACAGTGAGAGAACAGGAAGTGAAGAGAGTGCGTGGGATAACTGCACAGAGCGGTTGTCATCCCAGATGGGTGAGAAACGGATAGGTTCAGCTGGGATAGAGGAATGTGACAGACATCCAGGGAACCAGGGTCAGTGAAGATGAAGGAAAATACAACTTGGCACAGTGTAAGCATTTCCATGGCACTGTTTGTAAAATCACTGACAGCCATTGATTAGTTGTATGGCTAGTAATGTGATGTCATTTTATAATAGATTGCCTTGTAATGACCTTGAAGTTTCTGTAGATGGCACTCTGTTTTTGTCTGTTGAACTGGTTGAGTTGGAACCCAATCCAAGAAACAGGTTCTGGATAACGCTGTTGAGTTAATTATTGTCTGATAATTTTGTGTATCCACACCTCCAGCTCAAACAACTGACATCAGGATGATTTCATGATCTCATTTTAATCATATGAGAAGGTTTACAACATGAAACATGGCCCCTCTTTTGTTTCCCTGCCTGTATACAACATGCTTATGTCATGAATTTAAGGGATGACCAAGGAAACAGTTTCTAATTTAGAAGCCAGAGCATGGACATGCATGGCCACTTTTACAGTCAGTAGTAGTTAGGTATTTGTTGTTTGGTCATGGGCTTTGCACCACCAATGTTAAATGCCTTAAGACATATTTCCTCAGTCAGTTTCTTCCCATGAAATTCTTACTACCAAGTGGTCCCACATGAACACAAAATACTTCACTGAAGTTAAAACTGTTTTATTAATTTCACAATAGATTTCTGTATTAGTGTTCTTGCTACTTGTTTTTCCTCAATGGTTTGTGGTAGGTGTGGCAAGGGATGGGGATTGATATGATTTTATTGATACCAGTGCCATTATGGGTTCAGCTTATGGGTTCGATTCTTTGTCAATTCCCTTATTAATCTTTGATCAATTGTCTTTGTGAAAAAAGTAGGCCTACACCCTCTCTTTGCTTATTTTCCCTCCCTGTTAGCTGGTGGGTGAGTCAAGCTGGCTGTAGCCTGAGAGCTAACTCTAGCAGCAGTCTGACTGTCATCTTTTAAAAAGGATGAAATGAGAGAATATTTGAACAGCATTGTTTTTTATGGATCAGGGTTTTCTTAGTCAAAAAAAAAAACTGCTCAGCCTGCCTGTGTGGTGCTAATGTTATTATAACAGGATATTTACCATCAGTAACAGACATGCTGCTCTGTTGGGAAGCAGTGGCAGTCAAGAGTAAAGTGTCAGTTACATGGCATTTCTGGAATTTAAGCCCAAGTTGCGTCGAAAAATGTTTTAGCATATTGCTGGTGTTTCCACCTTTACTTGAAATGATCATTATACAGACATTACAAGCAGCACAGGTATCACCTTTCTTCGTGAAACGAAGCCACGCTTTGGACCAATTCTTCCTCTCTGACATGTCTCCTTCTTGTTTTCAGCAGGGTATAGATGAGTGAGATTGGTGTCAGTGCAACAGAATGAATGGGCAACTGTCAGAAAAAAATGGTGGCAACAATAAAAGGAATTGATAAGCTCATATGGGTCGGACAATTTGGAACAGTTGTCAATTCCCATCCCTTGGCGTGGCTTAGTGGGAAGAAAGTAATGCCTAGTATTACCATGCACCAGTCAGAGTTAGTCAGGCAACATTTGAAACAAAATCCTATGAAGGCTGTGGAATTGTTTGCTTGTGTTACCTTAAACTTCCGCAGCCTCAGTTCTTGAGAGGCTAACTCTTAATAAATATTAACTAAAACTTATTTTTTTAGACTTCAACTTTGACTTTTGCTTAATGAATAGTAAATGTTGGAGAGAAGTACTTTGATACCAAGTTTTCAACGGCTTGAAGCAATTTTCATGGTATAAGAATCCACATTTCCTCCAGCTAGCTAGCTAATTGTATCAACTCCCTTGTTTTGCCAGTCAACAGGGCAGCACCAGTGCCATGCTCTGTCTAAGAGAAAACAACACTAATTGCTTACTTTTTACTGAGCTCTAGAATTTGGATTTCTCTAGATGTCTGTTGTTTAAGCTAGAGGTGTGGCTAAATGAAGCTAACATCACTGCTCATGCTAGCTACCTTGTTCATCATGTATTTATCACAATCACGTCTTTGTTTTTTTGCTAGAAATGTAAAACGCACTACTTACTCCATCCAGGGAAGGGACATGAGAGCTCCCCAAAAGTGAAGCCAAAACATCTCGATATCCCCCTTATGGCTGGCTGTAGTATATGTCATAAACCCTGGAAAGAAAATCAAAGTATAGGTCACTTTTTTTCCCTGCCAAAAATAAAATGTTTTCTGTCATTTTAGGTAGTTCTTATCACGCTGATGTATCTTCAAGTGTTAATTTTCTTTTAAGTTTAGTTATAACCGTCAAGTGTAAAAATAATGAACGTAGCTACCAGTGTTGGGTAAGGGTTACTTTAAAAATAATCAAAGTACGTTACTGCGTTAATTTTTTAAAAAGTAGCCAGTTACTTTACTGCGTTACTCCCTGAGTAAAGTAACTCAGTTACCTTAAAAGTACTTCCAATGTTAGTCCCTGAGAAAAGTAACTCAAGCACTTTTAAAGTACTTTAGAGTATTCTACATTTCCTATTAGGCAATGGACCACAGGGCGCTAAGCCTACATTTTTTGTCTCCAAAATTAAAGTTATGGACCACTTGCCCTTCACTGAGATCCAATTCTCCTATCACAGCCGTCACTTTGACCAGTAGAAACACACAACGATCTGCTGCCGTAGACAACTGTATGACAACAACACCCCAGCGTTTTTAATATTTCCTCTAGGGATGTTACCACACAGAGTAAAAGGGGGAAATGATGGTGTGAAACAGCAGAGGCACTTTGTCAACCCGCTGAGTTAATGTTACTGTCATTAGCATCAAGCTAGCAAACAGTGGTACATCCTCACGGTCGGACATAAAGTAATAACATTAACAAATAGTGGCGGGGCTTTTGCTCACCACAACTGCAGAGGCTCCCAGCTCCATTTGAAACAAACTACATTATAGACGGTCCGTTATTTATTAATTCCTCTGTGTGTTTATATATTTACTTTTTATCCACTCCGTTGTCTTTATAAAGTTAACATATCGCACCGTCATTTCAAACTCAACACTTGTTTCAAATTAAAAGCCCCTTATAACCTCGGCTAGAGAATCCCTCCATTTTCTAAATAGACTTTTATTCTGAAACATTTGTCAGAACTTCCTGTGGAAGATACAGTAGCTTGATCGTTTACATATGGCGCTTCAAATTTAGCTCCTGCCATCTGTTGACGCTTTTAGGTGACTACAACAACATGTCGGCTGGCACATGAACAGACACAGTTCTGGCAGTGACTCAAATAATAGTGAAAGTAATAAAAATAGGACAAGAATAACCCGATAACATCACACACGCCTTGAAAGACAACCGGGGATAATTGGTGAGTACCATCGTGTAGCGTGTACCAGGCATAATGCAAGTCCTAAGTCTGAAATATGTCTGTCAGCGAGTCCTACTCCACCTATTTAGACTCCACCGTAGACAACGGCAGCATTTCTCTGACCACGTAGCGAGCCACAAGCTCCGTGGCTTCTTTCAGACTCATAGGTTTAACGTTATGTCCGTTATACGAACCAAACGACAGCCGTTGCTGTTTCGGAGCTGAAGGACCAGCATTCTAAAAGTAACGAAAGTAACTGATATCTTGTTTGAAAATGTACTTAAGTATTTGATTACTCAAACAGCAAACTAACGCGTTAGGTTACTCGTTACTGCAAAAAGTAATCAAAGTTACTTTGTAACACGTTATACCCAACTCTGGTAACTACCATGACATCACCCATAGGTTTCTCGAGTTCAGCATCTCAGCTGTTGCCATCTTGGTTTGTTAGAGCCAGAGGTGACCATGTTTGGGAGAGAGGCTGGAGCTGTGGTAGCCTGGAAATCCAGACCCAAATCTAGAAAGATTTAGGGTCTGGCTATGAGTAATGCAAATGGCCCTACTCGAGGGGCGGCACCAAGCATGCATTTGAAAATATCACTGCACGCAATTGGCTAACACTACGACCAATCAGAACAATACACGGGGTGACATATACGCTTAGCTACCAGCGGAGCTAACTGGTAGATTAGACTCTTGCTGTATCCGGTCAGCAAAACAGCAAAAATGTCCTTCTTGCAAAGGAAAGATTCGAGCGCCGTCTTCTGTTCCTCTTTTAGAGAAAAAGCCAAGTCTAACTCGTTCATTATAGCGGCCAAAGCCGTTTCAAACAGCTGGTGTTCATCTGTAGCTATCTTGCACTGTTTACTGACTGATTCTGGACTTCGTCGTCACAGCGCTGTCATCATCTGTTTAGCTGGCCGCCTATATCAGATACAGCGATGTGATTGGTGCAGCTCGGCTCCAACGCCATGGGCAATGAGCATCATTACTGATTGCCAGAGTGACTCGCTGAGCAAATTAAAATTGTGCTTTCGCGAGAACTCTGGATTACCAGGGTAGAGCTGTGGTGGAGCGAGGGGTGGATCTGACTAAGACGAATGGCACTGTTGGCAGAAAGCCTGGAACTCAAAGCAGCCCGCCCTTTATTTTGCATAACTTGAAGACTTAATAAAATTTGAACAAATTATATAAAAATTCATCCCCCATACAGTTGTCATGAGTGGGAAATTAGCATGAGACCATAACCATTTTTTGTACCAGGTTGTAAACATGTTTATTACTGCTGTTAAGTTTTGTATTTTAATATGGCGGTCTATGGGGACTGACTTGCTTCTGGAGCCAGCCTCAAATGGCCATTAGAGGGACTGCAGGTTTCAGTACTTCCTCATAGGCTTCATTTTTTTTGTCCTAAAAGTAACCATTTGGTTTTCACTCGTTATTTGAAACCATAAAAAGGGGGTTTGACATCATGATGTACAGCCGTATGTGCCAATCGGAGTGCCTGCAATCATTGGTGCTGCTCACAATTGGTCACATGGTGGGAATTTGATAATGTTTAGATCGCTACAGGGCAGACTCTGGTTCTAAATGATGTCACCAGGGCAAGATGGCAGCAGCCGTATCTGGGATATTTTGGCTTCATTTTTGTACAATGAGAGGAAGTGGAGATGCACTGCCCATCTCTATATACAGTTATTTGGGAAGATGGTAATGAGACAAGTTTCATAAATTGATTATGGACACGGTTAAGGTTAAATCACCATGTTGTCACTGTTGCTAATTATTACGTGCTGAAGCTTAATCGTCACATCCCAGTGTGTCGACTGCACATTCTTTGCAATTATCTGTAGCATTCAAACATGTGCAGGCCTCTCTGGAAATGGAGGCATGCTGAGAGATATGTTGAAAGACAAGGAAGTGGTGGCCATTTTTTTATTGGCTTCCAGAGGGCTCATGGAGAACTGATTTGGATACTTGAGCTCAATTACTATACTTAAGTGAATCCCTCTCAGTCGACACTGCCGAGGCAAAACATCTCGCCTTTGTCTGAACCTCAACCTAAGTTTTTTTTTTTTTTTTTTTTTTAAATCAACTAAACAATTCTAGGTATTTTTGTCAGGCAAATAAAATTCATGACATATAACCTGACATCACCGACAGTGGAAGTGTCATGGTTGATGTTGAGATGAAGTTTAGTAGAGATCTCTCAGAACAAATAAGCATTTCACAGTTAGATATTTTTAAGAAAACACTGACAGGCTGAGATGTGTTATATATAGAAATGTGTAGTAGTTACTGTGGTGGTGGTGTGATCTTGAGTTTCCATCCACTATTCAAAAGTCACACAGAATGTCAAAAGCATAATTAAAAGACTCTTTCTTTTCTATCTCTTGAATAAAAATAACTTGGTCACACATCACAGCAGTGAAGTTACAGGTGAGAAGAAAACGTACCTGTTACTCTCTTTTACCTGCTCTGGTGCTAATAAGCGCTGTGGCTGCACATACAGAATCCCTTGCCTTATATGGTTTAGTCAGTTCATAAATATCTGGAAGTGGACCCAGTACAAAAAAACAGACACATACACGCCCTCAGAGCACACAGACCTACATCCATAATTACAGAAAGCACACACAGCAGCACTCAGCCTCACTGGAGGGAATTCAAACTTGTTTTCACAGGAGCCACAGTGTGCATTGACAAACTCGCAGAATGTCTACAGGCGAACGGGTTGTATTTTTAGCCGTGGCCACTTTCTCACTTCATTTCATTTACAGACAACAGAAAATACATATACTCTTTACTGTGCCTGTGGTTGTGGTGAAAGCTAGCTTTGTGCAGTGTTTACCAAGTGGATGTGTGTGTGGCTGTGTGTGTGTGTGTGTGTGTGTGTGTTGACTGGAAAGGTACAGTAAAGGGGGCGTGGGGGGCTGTGATATAGGTCGTTGTTGCATTTTCTCGTGACAATTTCTGAATCGAATTACTGGTATTTAGAACAAAGTTACCCACTTCTTGATTGTCGGCCATATACTTTGTATACAGTAAATGTTTTCTTATCTATTTTTGTATTAATAATGGGGAAGAAATTATTTCAAGACAGTTCAATAGTGAGTCGCATATTAACACACTCTGTGAGCAATACTATTCTGGATTGCTATTGTTTATTCTGTTACTTTTATTTTATGTTTTAGAGGAGTTATGTCTTGTAGCTCTGGTCCTCTTTACATTCGCTTCTCTAACACCAGAAAGGGAATGTGTCGGAGACCAGCAGAGCTCGTCTCGAAACAATCTGTCAAGACTTTTTGGCTTTGATGCTTTTTAACAGTGTGAAACAGAAGCACAGCCTTTACAGCACAACAGTGAAACACCATGTAAAAGATGGCTCGGCAGTAGCTCCCTTGTACATGTAGAGATGTACATCATCAAGGTATAATCCAGTTGCAAAGTTTATTTTCTAATCAGCCTGGATCATTTGATTTGAATTTAGTAAATAAATTCTTATGTCTCGCCATTCAACAAAAAGGGGGTGATGTTGTTGATCCTTCACACTGTCAGTGGGTGTCTGATGGCAGCCATGCATGCTCCACAGTCAGACTATATCTTCAGTGAAGAAGTTGTTTTTTGTGCAGTCTGAACTTTGAAATTACAGTTGAAAGAATTAACGACTGAATAAAATGTAACACACACACTTTTCCTTAGAGCGCCACATGTCCTATTATTAGTACGACTGATGTGCCACTTATTTTTTTGAATGTTAAAACCAGGTCTCACTACCAAGCTACGAAAGCAAAAAAAGGCCAAACAGATTTGACTTTAACAAGCAATACCTAGCTGTGAATACTTAATTTGAATACCACTTATTTCACAGCTTAGAAGCAGTAACATGGTTTAAATTCCCCTCTAAAAAACAATAAACAAGCAGTGTCAGAAACTTAATTTGCAAAAACTATATACAGGCCATTTTAAGATGTAAAATTTCAAGTTGAAAAAAATCAGGTTGCTAAAAATTGGACTGGGAAATGCAGACACAAAAATTCAAGAAACAAAATAACTATAACCTGATCAGATGTATGTCTGGAAACCCCAAACATTTGAATTTTCTATTTGAATTTGTGAACCTAAAGAGAGAGAGAGAAAAAATGCTATCAATGCAATGCTATTAATTGAGTGGTATTCAAAAGTCCAGTGTGCAGGGTTTTGGGGGATATACTGGCAGAAATGGAACATAGCCTAATATAATAAGTATATTTTCCTAAGTGAATAACCACCTAAAAACTAGAAAAGCACTCGGAGAGCACAGACCTCCACCAAGCAGCTCGGATTTCCCGCCATTTTATTATTTTATACACTTCGCTTCAACCGATCACCACCAAAATTTTATCATCTGTTCCTTGTCCCATTATCAACCTTTCCTGAAAATTTCATCAAAATCTGTTCAGAACTTTTTCAGTTATTTTGCAAACAAACAGACAAACAGTCCAATGCCGGCTCAAACATAACCTCCTTGGCGGAGGTAATAATAATAATAATAATTGTTTGTTTTTGTTACCTTAGAATGAGTCATTTATACCTACATAGGGAGCGGGTCCTTGTCTCTGGAGATTGCCATGTTGCAACGCCATGTTTCAGTAACCCAGCATGGACTAATTAAACACTGGCTTTTGATAGAGCCAGTCGTGTTTTGCATTTTCACATTGGCCACTGTAGTAAGCAGCCCCATCATGGCGAACAGCATCGGTTAAACACAGATTTTATAACATGAAACTGCTTTATTCAATATTTTTACCAGTTTAAAATGACCGTTTCCATTTGTTTTGAAGAGAAAGAGATCTCTGCAGATAATTTGGCTTGTAGTAAGCATTAGGGAAACACTTAGTTGTAATGTAAAAGTGCTTTAATCAGTGTTTTTACCGGTTAAAAACAATTGGCCCGTTTGTTTGGGAGAGGAGGAGACCTCTGTGGATAATTCTGCTCATGGTAAAAACCTTCTGAACGTCTGGATCAGAAAAAAGGTGTGCGGACATGAGCAGGCACTGGCCAAACAACATAGGAGAAATACTTTGTCAGTGTTTTTACTTCCGATAATAAACCTTCTCAACAATGAACACTGAAGGAATTCTAACCAACTGGTTGCAATTAGCAATCCTCACCACTAGATGCCACCAAATCTTCCTAAATCATACACACTGGACCTTTAAATTTAAACTTCAAGCATTTGGCAGTGGTTATTTTTCACAGTGAGGTTCTCAGTTGCATTTAAATTCAGACTAATTTGGTCTTCCTTTGCTTCTCTACAAAACAAAACAAAGGCTGGACAGAACAATCTTCTATTTCTTTGTTCTGCTTTCACAAGATGTGTTCCACTAACAAGGTTTTTGAACATGTTTATGCTTTGCACTCTTTTTTCATTTTCTTTGTTTTGAAAAGTATGCTCATTCTGACTGCTGGTTTTAGTTGGTAATTTTCTTTTTCTTTTCATTTGGAAACTACCCATGCCACAGATGGCATTGGTGCCTTACTGTTTTTCACTGAGAAACTTTGTGTCACAGTGTCTTAATGTATCTGTAAATGTACTTTTCTCCTGTACTTTAGGCTGGGTTTGATTTGTAAAATGTCTTACAAATTGATTTATGATAGAGAGAATTTATATGTGATGATCTTATTGTTTAAAAAAGACCAAAAAGAAAAAAAACACACTTGTGTGCGAGCAGTTTTTTTCCCCACTATATCTCATCATTTCTGTGTGTGTGTGTGTTAACATACTGACATTTACCCTAAAGCAACTACACCAGTGTTGATATGAGCAAACATCCACTTAGTGACTATACACAGTGTTGAACACTTTCACACTTTCACACCCCTACACATCGTAAGATTTCAAGCTTTTGGTAAATTCTGAGTTGGATATGCAGCTCTGCCCGAATACAGTTATTGAAGTCTCCAAAATGTTGACATTGCCACAGAACAACCAACAGGTGGAGCAAGTATTGCATTTTACTGCTTATTTGGCAGTGTTTGGCAAATTTAACCTTCAACAATATAAACTTTTCATTTGTCTTCAGCTCATAGGGGAGTGGTTGAATCTTACGGCGGTTGCTCACTTAAAAACAATATTTTTGTCCTACAGGTTGAAGTGGCTTTGCAACTGGTGGAAGTAAAACAATATTCAAGGTCAACAGATATTTTTTAAAGAAAATGTTTTGCTGAATTGTAAGTGTCAAAGACAGCATGGCACTTTCATGTTATCAGGTGGATATTCATTCAATCCATTATAGTTTTCTTATTTAAGTCCGAACTAGGTTTTGTTGATTGTTTTCTTGAAACAAGAAAATCTAAATCAAAAGGGAGCACTTACGAGAAGTGTTTCCTCTTGGCTGATCATTTTGTGAGCTACATTTGATCACACAGACAGATAATAGCTTTCATGCCAAAGGTTTTTGTTCCACTCTGCAGAGACTTTGCAGAAAATAACTAAATTGACGCCCCTGCTTGCTTTTTTTTTGTGATCTTGGCACAAACCTGAATGTTTCAGTGGAGAGAAAACAAGATCAGAGCTGTAGGTTTTTACAATTAACTGTGTTCTCCAGCACATTCTACAGCTGAACACAGAACAAAGCGCTCAGGGGGGAGAAATGCTGGAAAATAAGATTCAGTGGCTGCTGCTGAATCAAAGGGGAAATGCATGACAGATGAGAGGGGCTTGCTCCCTCCCCTCTCTTTGTCGGTCACATCCCTGCAGAGCAGATCTCCAGCACACAACCCATCTAAAAAAGTGTTAGATTGCCTTCAAGTGCTGTCGGAAATAGGACAACTACGAATTCAGTGTACAGACCCAAACAAATCGGTATAAATGTAATATTTAGGATACTAAAGGAAAAATAACCACAAAATTAAATACAAATGTCGAGAAGCAAGTGCATGGTAGAGATGGTGACACATGCTAGCTGAGAAATTTTAAGTGGGCCGGCAAACATACAAAAAAAAACATCAGTTGTGGGCAGCAACTATTTTGATAATCGATTTATGTTTGATAAATTTTTCAAGCTTAAATCCAAACATTTGATGGTTCTAGGGTGTTAAATATGAGTATTTTCTGCTTTTCCTGGTCTTAGTCTTCTTAAAGTGTATTTTGGGTTTCATACTGAAGGTTGGACAAAAGGTTGGTGGGGCCTTTTGTATGTCTGTGTCTAGGGGCCTATTCTGTCATCCATCAATGGTTGAAGCCCTTGAGTTTGACTGATTCTGATGGTGATCAATTTAACTTGTTTCGGACATTTTTTCAATCCAAAATGGCAAAAATGATTCAAGTTTGTGAAAATTTACTGCTTATCCTGGTAGTAAATTCATAGTAAATGAAATAAAATAATCATTAGTTGCATCCCAAACCAAAATCACCTGGAGGAGCATCAGTTCAAAAGCTGCTAAAATAAGGTGAATACTGGTAAAGTGGGACGATGGGTAAAGTGGGACAGTTAAGCTTAATCATTTTTATCTTTATATGTATGTACCTCCATTACCCATTACTAAAATTCAATACTGAGCTCATCATAAGCAAGTATGTCTTAAAAAATATAGGCTCTATGGCTATGACATCACTTCAGGGGGCGTGGCACACCATATTCAACAACCTTGCAGTGAACCACGATGGAAAGTAAAATGAGATGGCATTCTGAGGTGAATAAGGTTAAGTTTATAAAAACAATTATTATGAATAGTTTGTATGTGTTATATATTTTATTATGGGATGTAATAGTGAATCAGAATTTTAAAAAATGAGCCGCCATTTTAGACCTGCGCATGTGCAAGTTTCAGAGCCACCATTTTAGACATGTGCATGCGTGAGCTTGTGAGGGCAGGGGATCTGTCAATCACTATTTTGATGTGGCCCGTTCAATAAAAATGAGTGAACAGGCCTTTAAATCTTTAAGTCTTTAAATCAGCCAATCACTTCACAGTAGTGGAAGTATAGTCAACATTTCAACTTGCTAGCTATGCTAGCACTAGCTAAAATGGTAACAGTTGCTATATTCTGTAAAGATTCACGATAAAGGAGTTGCCGACAGTGTTAGCTAGCAAGCTAGTGTGCTAGGCAGTAGAAAAGCTATTGGGAATGCAAAGCTAATGTTATTTTTACAACAGCACTCTAAAATATATATTTACCAATCTCTGTCCATAGAACAGAGAAGGATCTGGTACTCGCGCATTCGCAAGTCTAAAACGTTGACTCTCCGGCTCTGCAGGGGGATGTTTCTCAGGTAAATGGCCTAAATAAAGACAGGGAGGCACTGACTTGCACTGGCTATATTGACCTGTAGACAGACTAGCTACAAAAAGCAGACATTAAATTTAGCCTGCGTCAATTAATAATAAGAGATGTCCAAAAAGGATCCTCTTTTTTATAATGAAATTTATATGAAAGAAAGAAAAACAAAATTTTGTAGGCATGCGAAGGAGGGAGAGAGGGATGGAACGTGAATCTACTGTACCTGCACTCCTCCTTTTTTAAAAAGTGGTTTATTGTTGTTGATTTGATTAAGGTTGTGTTTTTCATTCATTAGATCTACACTTAACAGTAGAAATGTGTATCCCTCTATAGCTCCTGCAAAAATATGGTTTGGGGTCAGTGTGTGTTTGAGGAACATCCATCCTGTCTTAAATGTTTCTTTGTTTTTTCTTCTGTTTAGTATAGTAGAGCACTTAAGCTTGTAAGAATAGTATCATATGAAGGGCTACGACATATCGATTATAATCACAAATTAAGCAGAAGGTACATTTTTCTAAAAGTGTCCGACCGTATCAGTATTGACCTACAATAAGTCACTGTTCACTTACAACTGGAGAAGCAAGAGAGTGGGGAAAATTCCGAGCGGTACCTGAACTCTTCGGCAGTAGTTGACTGGAGAGGATGGAGCTGCGGCGCTGGTGTTGTTTTCTCCGCCACACATTCATCTGAACTGTCGACCCAGCCGGAGCGACGTGAGCTGCTCGGAGCCTTCTGCCCGGGAAACCACCCTGAATGGACTACCACAGCACCGAGACAACAGCAGCCCGCCGCTTTATTTCACTGAGGACAACACTCAACAACAGCTGTCTACATTTGCCAGTGAGGAAAGCGCGTGGGGATGCTTCGCGCGGGTATAGTGAGAGAAACGCGCGCGCTTAATGATAAGTATTTAGACAAGTAGCTAATTAGCTTGTAATTACATAAGTGGTGTTTAAACCGCCAGTGTGGTTCGCGTGTCTGCTCCTAGGCTAAATTTAGAACAACGCGCTGCCAGCGGAGGACACGGTAGTATTTATTCAGTAGGACTTTTTCATTTTTTCATTAACGCACCTTGGATTTCAGTCGTTGTCACAAAGCAAGTGTGGAGCCGAGGACGAGGTCAAAACAATTCAAGACAGGTAAGCCAACACTGTTCTAAGTAGATGTGTCCAGATGTTTAGTGTCAGGTTCAGTGGCTTCATGGAAAGTAAAAGTATCATTTTTGAAACCATAACTTAAAACGCTCTCATGTTTAGGTTATGTTTATGCCTTAATTTGTTTTTGTCTCCATATTTGAATAATTAATAAAAACCACTCAGCATTTTTTTTGGACAAAACTTATTTTAATTTTGGCCAGTGCACATAGCTACCTTGTTGACGCCCATACTTGATGTACCATTCATAGAATTTAGGAAAGGTTACAGGAGAGGTAAACATCAACTTATTGTTAAGGGACTGTTCTTTACTATCAGTGGAGGAGGGCGGCTGGGGTGTGACTTTGTCTTCTTCTTCTTTTTTTAAAAAAATTTGTGACCCTCCTTGACGCTACAAATATTTTTTCCTGGTGCCTCCCCAGTGACTGAATGAAAATACATAACCCTAATCATTGGATTGTTAAAGCTTAACCCTTTGCTGTTTGAAAATTAAAAGGTGAAGATGAAATCCTGGACTGCAGGAAAGCAAACAGTTAATTTTTGGCCATATTTTACATAAACAGAATGAAGTGATTTTTATGAAACATCACTATATTATGCTCAGATTTTTTTCCTGATTGAAGTTTGTTGCACATGATGTGTCCAAGGACTGTCAGAAAAGTGAAAATCCAACAATAATTTCTGTTTTCAAAGTTTCTGGCTATGATGAATTGGTGATTAAAGCAAAAAAAAAAACATGCCCTCCAAACCACCAGTATTGTTGCTTCGTCGGCATGTTTTTGTCATTGGTAACATAAATACAAAATACAGCCATTTAAATTTTTATGCCCCTCCCTCCCCTAAGCCAAAAAAAAAAAAAGTCCCTCCCCAGTGCCTAGAAAAAATGATTTGACATGTCTTCCCCCTTTTGGCACCACCCCCTCTCTCCTCATAAATAACAAACAGTCCCTAAGGTTACTTTGAAAAATGAATTGCAAATAAAATCATTTCCAGAGTAGTTCTATTAAATTTAAAATTTCAATCAAGGAAAGTGGACAATGACAAGTATAGAACAAAAGGTGACAAAAATCAAACGTTTGTTCAAAGTAATTCTGTTGATTTAGCATAATGGCTCCAGTCAGTGCAATGTGGTTAAATTACTGAGCTGAGTACATTCTTTGATAAATCTGTAGTGGAATGATTGGATGTGATACTGCGGGATTAATGAGAATCAGGGCAGTCAATAGCTCACTAGTATGACATGACAGAGACCCCGGTCTAACACATTATGCAGGCTGACATAACCAGCCACCCTCCTGGCATCCATCCAGCCTCACTTCATTATTTTGTGGGGACTGCTCTTGGCTGCAAATCCTGAAGTGGCGGTTGCCTGCATTACTGCTGCCGTCTGAAAGGAAGGGGGTTTAGACGATTGAGCTGAATTCTGTGCTTCTCTTGTAATTCTCTCCTTGATGTCATTTCTGTGCTGTCTTAGACTTAGTGTCATAAGCATCGCCTCACTCAGACTGGACCATTAACACCCTGTTAGCCACAGAGAGGATTAAAAAAATCAAACATAGCAAGTCTGAAGGAGTAAGGGCAATAAATATACCCCATCTCCTCTCTGTCTCTGACTTTCTTTATTTGCCGTTTTTGGTGAAAGAAAGGCTTCGAGTGCAGTGGGTTGGTAACAGGGTTGGATGCGCTTCACCTCCACTCACTGCCAACAACATCCGGAGTCACTTGCCAGGAATTCCACCTTTGCTATTTGTTTCCCTTGGAGGGAAAAGTGTGTTACGTGGAATATAGTGAGGCACGCAACAGGGAGGAACATCCAGCTCAGATTAAACTAACAGACCACAGAAAAGAGGCTGTAACAAGAGGAAGCGCTCTGGCTTTGCAGCACGGTGGACGGGTTCCTGGCATCTAGCTCGGGCAAGTCCGATGCCAGATTCCTTCTCTTTGCCACCTGCCAAAGCCCTCCACCACGTCGTCTTTATCAAAAGCCCTCGCTGCGATTCCCCTCATCCAGTTCTGTCGCGGCGCTATCAATCATATCTTGCTCTCAGCAGACTCTTCTGCTCATTAAGGATGTGAACCTGTAGGTAGCCTGCAGCCCCCCTAGCCATTCATCTCTCTCAGCGGGGAGCACAGACTCACATCTGGAGCAGCATTTCAAAACATGGCTCTTAGCAGACATGTAGTATACGCTGAAGGAGATGAAATACATTTTTAAAGGCTACCTTTCAGCAGACGTGGTGCCAAGCATAAAATTAACAGCACTTGAAGTGTGTTGTTCAGACACAAACCTGTAATGATTTGTAATTTGGCAAAAAGAAAAAGCTGGTGTAGTGGATAATATATATTACAGTATAAAGGAAAGTTGAGATCACTGAAAGACAAAAATGCTAATGGCATGGCATTGTTGATGATAGTTGGCAATGGCTTTACATCTCCTTGCCTTTGTCCCTCCCTTTTTCTGCCGCTTTGTATAAAAGATCTCAGCCAAGACAAGTTGAGCTTTAGTGTGTGTGTGTGTGTGTGTGTGTGTGTGTGTGTGTGTGTGTGAGGACCGCAGGGTGTAGCTCCAGACTTCTTTTTTCCCCTCAGGCACCGCTTCCCCATCATGAATACGCCTTTGTGCTCCAGAAAGACACACGGCTAAGGTGGACAACTCGAGAGGAAAGGAGAACACACATTTGTTTCTGCACAAGTGCAAAAATAGAGGAAGGTGTGACATGACAAGTATTTATAGCTGAGACCTTATGACTTCACCTTCACCGGAAAAACTGCCTTTACAACCTGAGATCCTAAACTCCTTAAAATCCTGCCCAAAGACATGTTTTTCTCAAAGATTCCTTTCAGTGCTTTACTCTGTAGGTCTGTGATGAATTTAGACCTGCGTAAGAACATGAATTTATTTAGATGAGACAGAATTAATGCAACATGCACAAACGCTGGTTCAAACGCCTCACATTCCAGAAAGTAAAAGTTTATTACCTGTCGGAAGTGGTAACATATTTGTGGTGGTTTTCAGACCCCTTTCATTAGCTTTGAAAAACAACCTTCAGTTTCATACTCTAATATAAAAAACACCCCTCTAACTGTGTCTGTTAAGGAGTGTAAAATGGATTTACATTACACTGTCATGACACAAACAAGGGTTTTTTTAATAAACACATAACGATGCCCTTGTCTGTCTTTAATGTGCTGCATCCACCCCTGGCAGTGACGTACCCACAGACCCCTGGCCTGTTAACCCTCAGAGCCACAACAAGCTGTCCCCAGATAGTCCATAATGCAGCCCCGTACTGCTGCCCTGCCACAACACATGTGTCACCACTCAGCAAGAAGAGCGCTGGGCGAAAACCCCGGGGGCCCTGAGCCCAGCTTAGTCACGCCATCGTGGCCAAGACGGCCTTCCACCAACTGCAAGCTGCTCTGATGACTCCTGACAGGCTGCAAGCTGGCACAAACACAATCTAAGATGCAACCAAAAGAAAATACCGACAGAACACAGCATAGGAGTGGAAGGGTAGGGGAGGATGTCTCTTGCTTGGTTATTTTTGTCCAACATCAGGGTACCTTTGAAAAACCTTCATGTAGATAATGAAACCGTAAAGCCATTATTTTTCATCATTTCATTATAAATTGAGATTCAAATACAGTATGCCTGAACTAAGTGGAGATGTCAGGTGTGGACAGATTGTTCTGTAATAATAAGGAAGAGTCAGTGTCATTAAAGACTCAATATGCTTCTAATAGGGCTGGGTATCAGTACCTTTAAGGTACCGAAACATTTCCAGTCAAACGATACCTGAAGTTAATCCTTTTGGCACCAGGGGTCTGATGTGAGACCAACCCAACACCCCACCAAACCAGCACACTTCCTTTTGTTGCTGTCTCCGGAGCTGCTGTCCTCCTAGCGAACAGTGATGGTCAGTTTAATTTCTTTTTTTTAAGATATTTTTTGGGGCTTTTTTTAGCCTTTAATGGATAGGACAGACAAGTGTGAAAGGGGGAGAGAGAGAGAGGGAGTGACATGCAGCAAAGGGCCACAGGCTGGAGTTGAACCAGGGCCGCTGCAGCAACAGCCTTGTACATGGGGCGCCTGCTCTACCACTAAGCCACCAGCGCCCCGTCAGTTTAATTTCTACTGGATTAGCACGAGCTAGCACAGCAACAACAGCTAACATCCAACACAGAGTCATTAAACAGTCCCACCAAACTCACATCAACATCGAAATGGCAGACTTGCACTCTTTATACTACTGCCTTCTTTACTCCCGTTAGCATATTGATCACGTGATCGTATCCTTCCCGATTACATGAGTTATTTACGAAATCTGGTGCAATACTTTTTGCAGGTTTATGTACCAACAATTCACGAGAACAGTCTGAACTTTAAGGATATTGGTAATGGTAGTGCAGTTATAATTTTGTAGATGATAGCCAGCTCTACTGGGTGATATGATGATGCATTAAATCACTATTTCTGTTGAGCATTAAAATGTCTTACTAGTAGATTCAGACCATTAAAAAACTGAAAGGACTGTGTGAGCTGCAAACAGAAAAGCAAATAACTTGTATGCTTCACTTATCTGATGCGTACTGTATAATTGGCCTAGCCCCATTTGGGACTGACTCATCCACTTCCTGTCCAAACAGGGCAGTAAGTAGCCAAAGTGTTGCAACACCACCTACGTCTCATTACAGTCTAGTTGCATTTTTGAGTTTGGGCTTCAATAGGAATACCTTAAATTGTGGCACAAAGTGTTGTTATTGTACATGACATCCTTAATGTTCCTGGCTCAAACCAATATACGTATTAGCAGAGGCAAAACAAATGAAAATAATGAGGCCAATTTAATAAAGGAGACCCAAGATATCACGTAGCACAGCTCTTTGTCAAGTATGAAACATGTTTTGCAAATATGCATGGCCATCATGTGCACAAGGAGGCAAGTGTCACATTTAATAAACCAGCCGGAGACTTGTAGCTTTGTTGACGTCCCATTGAAAGCTGCTTGAAGCTGCTTTGTCTCTGTTTAACATAAATCTAAATTTAGGGTTTACAAGTCTTATTTAAATATTTGCTGTGCTAAAAACAATGTATAGACTCAAACAGAGGTAATCTCTCTCAATCATCGCATATGACCCACTAGAAGTATGTGGCGGTGCCCCCTGCCTGTATTTTCTTATTTTCTGTGTTAGACATTAATGGACGTGAACCTTCACAGCTCTCAGGTGGAGTTGGGGCTTTATAAAAAGGTAGTGACCAGGTGCTAGACTGTAAGCAGTAGGCATCCAAGAGACACAGTGCTGAAAGAATGTAAATATAGCATTGGGAAATGCCAAATGAGAGTAAATACGAGAGCATTCCTTTAAGGCACAAAAAACAACTACTATATTTTTTGTCTTTCTAATCCTACACAAATTCCTAGGATCTAATGTCACATAAATATGTAAAAGAGACTTATGTGTAGCCGTTGATCCTGTTGTCGATATTAAAGAGGCTGTCAGTGCATCAGGGTTTTTGTGAAAGCTCAAAAAGCATAGATTTTTTTGTGTTTTTGCATTGATTGATTTTTCAGAAAATGCCTCTGCAAAGCATCTTTAGGCTTTTCTGTCTAATTTGCACAGCAGGGCTGTTCTCAGTGTTTCTGTGTAACTGTGGTCCACTCTACTTGTGGGGGGCTAATTGCTTGCTATTTGAGTGTCTCAATTTTGATTCATGGCGTACAGTGCCTTGTTGTTGCTACTCTGAAGGAGAACGTGATGTCATGACACCTATTATCTAGTTTCTATCTGTTGTCTCTCGCTGTGTGCTTCACCCTCTTATGCCAGCACTTGCACACTCTCCAACCCCCACGCCAACAGGCATATTGATGGGATGTAGCTTCCCCATATTGAGAAGAAGTGGGCTGTATCTTGGCTTAGAGTTCTTAATAACAGATGCTGTTCTGTCATCCTCTTTATCTGACATTAACCTTCTTTCTGATTAACATTTACAGAGTTTCACGCTATAGCTGCACTGTGTCCAGATTAATGTGCTTAGTGGGGATGCATGATATTGGAATATTTGCCGATATCCGATATGCCGATATATAACAATTCATTTGGCCAATGACCTGTACTAATATCTATATATCCACATTTTAAGCACAACTACTTAATCAGGAATGATCCACAACAGTTGGTATGAGAAACTGACCCGTTTATTGTTAACAGGGTTAAATAAATAAACTTTTAAACTTGAACATTAACATTAAATAAAAAATGTAGCTGGTTTGCTTTGGCTGCTTTGGCCCCTTAATAAATAGAAAATAAATCAACACAAGAAATCTTTAAAATGTCTAACATTGAAATTGAAATAGCAGCAAGACTCCACACACTTGTGCTTTGGCCCCCTAATAAATAAAAAAAAAAGCTTAACACCACAAGACATTGTTGACATTTAACAAACAGTGCAGCCTTTCCTTTTTAGTTATTTTAGTAGTGTCAGTGCCAGCCTGGTGCTGCTGTTTCCTGGGACCAACAGAGGGGACAAAAAACCACACACAATATTGTACAACTGTTTAAACAAGCAATAGTCCATCCATGGCTCCAATTTCACTAATTGTGCCCAAAGCAATGCCATCAGTGCTCTTTACTTAAACAGTAAGAGTGTAAACCAAATAAAAATATCACTCTCAAAAAACCAGAGCAGAAAACAAATAGTCAGTTACCCCTACCCTTCATGTGTGTCTGCCATCTGCATGCTGGCCTGGTGGATTGATAGTAAGTACTGGAGCAGATCACTGGAATGGACTGCTTGAATCGTGGAGCGCTGGGCTGGCCGGAAAACCTGGATCGGTATTTTTCCATGCAGTCTGATGCGATGCCGATGCACGTTTTTTGCTAATATCGGCGGCCGATACATCCCTAATTATATTAGGTATGCATACCCTTATTGTGATGGCCCACCAGCAGATGGAGACATGAAATACGATGCTTTTCAATGTATGTAATGTTCTTTCATTGTGCAAAGTAAGAAAAAGCATATCGGGCAATTCTCATAGTTCATACGGATTGGAGGTAAGAAATAATTGCCCTTTATATTTTTTTTACTTAAACAACCTTGGTATTGGTAGTTTGCCTTGGGTGAGCCTTTTGAACCATGATAACATACAGTATTCTCAGTAGTATTTGCATAAGGACATACTGTATGTGTAACCTATATGTTGGTATGTTGGGTGCCATAATCCTTGGGTGCTGTAAAAGGAATGTCATAACTGTCTCTGATGCGCTGTCTCTCTGAGCTAGATCAAGTAAATGATTGATTTGTGATATGTTATTTGAAGCCCAATTTTTATACAAGTAATATTCACACTGGTTTAAATAAATAATTTGATTGTATTTCCCCAAGTTTCCTGAGCAACAGTTTTATGTGAAATGAATTAGAGGCCTGTCCCAAATATAGGGCTGTTGAGTTCAGTGATTTATGCCAATAATAGCCCGGACTATTAATTGAAGTTGTAAGGTATGCTACAAAAAACTAAGGAGCAGTATAAATTAGAGTTGTACTGATACCAGTATTGGAAATGCCTCCGACACTGCCTAAAATGCGGCATCGGGCATTGGCGAGTACAGCCTATGACCAATCCGATACCACGTAATGCCTCGTGTCATTAAGCATACACATGCTTCAGGCAAACGGGATGGAAATAGAGCGGATTTTAAAAAGCATTCCTAGGGCTGCAAGATATATCGTTTGAACATCGCGGTGTGCACATGTGCGATAGTAGGAGTTGAGACATACAGCAATTCATATCCCATCCATTTTTATTTTACGCGCTGGTATCGGATCGGTACTCGGTATCGGCAGATACCTGAGGTTCAGGGATTGGAATCGGTATCGGGAAAGAAAAAGTGGTATCGATACATCTCTAGTATAAATGGACACAGTATGTGACTGTTTTGTGACACCACACAGAGGGGTCACGGGATTTGTAGTTTTGTGCTTGATACAATTGACATTCAGCCAGTGGCTGCTCTCTTTTGATTAAACACATACAATGTGTTTAAATATAAAACAAACATTTATGACAAGGATCCCGTAAATTTAGTTCTTTAGGAATTGTGACCATGCTATGTACTGAACGGGATAGTTGAAAAATAAACTTGTCAGTGCTCTGTAAAAACACTAAACTACATGTTTCTAAAGTGAATCACTAACTATCTGACAGTTAATCGTCAAAGTATTTTTTTCCTATCAAAATTGCCAAAGAAAATAATTATATTGTGTTATTATATTGTATTATATAATATATTGTTTTTGTGTCATATTTTATTGGAATGCGATGTTTTGGCACTTTCCAAGTAGAATGTAGTCCCTGGTGATAGATGTAATGGAAGAAAGACAGGAGGATTTAAAAGGCTAAGCATCACAGTGATGCAGGTGACCAGGTAGCACTATAAACAGCAACAGGTATCCCACATGTGACACATTTCAGTAGCCCTGTCCCTGTCAAATCACATCACCGTTCAGTCTCTGTGTGAGCAGAGGCAGGAGACGTCAAGCTAAAAAAGAAATGCAAGGAAGCAGGGAAGGCACTGCCGGTACTCAAGTTTTCTCTCTTCCAGTGAGATTCAAAGTGTCTGCCGTGAGATCACAGAGCACCGAGGAAGCTTCCTGTTGAAGCTCCTGTCAAGGCAACCACAGGCAGCTCTTTCAGGGCTACGCCCACCTCTCTTCTCACTGTGGAGATGTATTGCTTGGATTTGGTCCACCACACACAAACTCACTGTACATACAAACTCACTGTACACACACACACACACACACACACACACACACACACACCTGTCTGTGTCTGTACAAGGATAAGTACTGACTTACACAAAGGCTGACACTTTCAAGAGCTGACATTGTCAAGAGTGACTTAGAAAAAGGATTTGTCTCACATTGTACAAAAGCACATGGTTACTGTCAACGACCTCCCCAGCGCTTTACACATATAGAATGGGTTTCAGTTGAAAAAATTGTTTTACTGTTCACCTTTTTTTTACCGTCTGCACAAATATCTTGCAAATCCCGATTTGTTAATAGTCTTAATAAGTGAAACGAAGTAAGCCAAGGCAAGAAGGTAGTTCCAGTTTTTTCATTTATTGTATGCCATTTTGCATAGAGACAATTAATTGATTTGATATTTAAATATCGATTGGGCTAATACAATGTGCCACAATGTACTATACTTGGTATGTTTATGGGTACCTACTAGGGATGTTCCTGGCGACTAATTTCCCTGTTGACTAAACCAAAATTTTAAAGACTAGTTGACTAGTCTAATAAAGGAAAGTTATCATTTTTCGGCATGGTGTATTCAGGCTCAACATATTCCATAAACTTTCTGAAGCCTTTACTGTCAACAAAGTTAAGTGGAAGCATATCTTACGAGGTCATTGTCGTGATGAGCTGCGTTATCTTCTCAGACTGAGCAGATCACAGCACCTCCGGATGAACTATGTCATATTGGTCTGAGTGTAGCTAGCACCACTAGCAACTACCACCCAACTGCGCTGGTTTTGCGAGATGACATCTCTCCAATTTCCCACCGTGCTGTTTAAAATCTTCAGTCTACTCGAGCATTATTGCAGGGAGGGGGACTGCTGTCTGACAGCTCTGTAGAACCCACAAGTGGTGGGCAGCTATATGACAGTTAAGCAGCCTTGTACATGAATAAAACACTAATTGGTTTAACGGCTAATATTTCTGGTGCTGACTAGCGAGAGGACAGATGTTTAATCGTTTAGATGACTTATCGCATGCATCCCTAGTACCTACCATATTATGTCGATACTTTGGAGTACCGATTCACATTAAATTCACCTGTGCCAATTTAGGTACCTGAGTGCCTATCTGGGTGAGAGTGCTAGGTTTAGATAAGAGTACCATGAAGCCTGGAAGCTAGCCATGGAGCTCTGAGGAGCTGCAGGGTTCAACTTCAGACTGGAAGTGGAAGCACCTCGAAGCTGGGAATCTAACCGCTCCATTGGCTTCCCAGCGAGCCAAAACAGCGCTGATCTGCTGCGATCGTTTGGTGTCCGGTCTATTATTTTATCAAAAGCCTTGTGTCACTGCTCGTTGATGCACAGAAGATTAGTTCTGTGTGACTAGAAAAGAACAGAAGAGCAGAACTGCGTTTTGGTCAGACATGTCCTCCCTGCAGCTTGTCCAAAAATGAGATTTTTGTTATTACAGAAAAAGATAAGTACCACGAAAAGGAACCATCGGGTACCGCTACCAAATTCCAGGTGCTGGAACCCAATGATGCAGGTATTGGTTCAAACGTGAACAGTATCCAGCAATATCACAACAATATCAGCATTTAGCACCACATTTGGATTTTCCCTTTCACTATTTGAAATGGGTAAAATCCTATTTCGTTTCAGAGCTGCATGCAGCACCTTGATCCACTTATCCCCTCGCTCTGTTTATCAGGCCACAGATGGGGCAAGAATTAGCAAGCTAGCTAATTCAATTCAGCAAGCGTGGTGCTGTGGCTGTCAAGGGCCACCCCCCAACACACACTGGCAGCGGCGCGCAGCGGCACCGTCAACATGTATTTCCCACCCCAGCCCTCTAGGTGGCTGTACCTACACTAGTGGGTGGAGGGTTGCCAACTGCTAGTAACAGAAGAAGAAGAGGAAAAACTTTGAGGCAACAACAACTTGAATTTCACGGGTGAGTTTCTTATCAAAGTTGTCTTATTAAAAATTTGAAACAACCGGAGTTGATCCTACGAGACGAGACATACATAAAAGGCTTCTCTCACAGCACTGCCATGAGCGCTGGCCGCGCTGGAAATAGAGCAGTGGGTTGAAGCAGAGAGGCGCGGTGCATTGGTCGGCGCCAGTGTGGGTTGGTTCATAGAATATAATGGAGGCGGGCGTTTTGACACGCGCCGTACGGCGGCGGTGTGTGTTGCATTTAACCTGTGTTACCACAGCAACAGAAAGTTTGCTGATCTGACAGGAAGCCAGAGCAGTCCTCAGACCCTCTGGCGCTGAGGTTTCTGTTTCTGAAAAAAGAATATATATAATTTCATTTTAATTGAAATAAAGTTTATTTGGTAAAATGTGTTAGAGACTAGAAGGGGAAGAAACTGTGTATGAAAATAAATATTTCACTTTAACCTCTTGCACTCCACCCCCATTTTGTAGCGAAAACACCTAAAATGACATACCCAAATTAAAATGACTGTAGCCTCTGAAACACTTTGACTACATGCATGAGGTCTTGCCAGGAAGCAAACTCTCTGAAGTTTCTTGTGAAAGTGTCAGAAACACTCTAGGTGATACAGAGACAGAGTAATGGGCCTCTGAAGTCAGTAAAAAGTTGAAGATTTTGCCTAAAATAAAATAAAAAAATGTTTTTCAGGATGATTAACTGTCTGTGGCTTCATCTGAGCAGGTAAATGACACTGTGGGGCTGTAGGCACACTATCAGTGAACACTTGTTTCAAGTTTGAAGAAGATTGCTCAAAGTATGACCATTCTACAGTGTTTTTTCCATGAAAAGATTCAGGCGGAGCTCCACATGACAAGAGCGCTCTCTACGCTTCAAAACAGTACTATCAGTGATCAGACAACACTCAGCCAGCTTCAAACATCGTACCTTATTGAAATCAGGAGTGATTATGATAGCTGATATTGTTTTTGACACAGAAACACCATAAAATATCACCAAATAAAGCCATATGAAACGTGAAAGTTGTGATCCCACTTTCTAGGCAGTATATCTCAGCTAAAAATAGTGGTAGGAGTGAGACCCTTACCTTTTATAAACCAGCTACGTGTCCACTCACGGCTCCGCCAGAGATATTGGATGAGAGATACCCCATTCACGCTCTCTTCCTGATTCAGTGACGTCAGCGCCACGGCTCCGTAGGAGACTTGTGGCAGCTCTGAATGTATTGTCGTCAATGAGGAAAATGAACGTGATCACAATTTATGGTCAGTTCTTTCGCCTTATAGTTACTAAAGTAAATATTGGGTTTGTTTTCCACAAGCCACACATCTTAACAACATTCTGACACTAAAGCTGCATTTGAGCCCCCCAACCCTTTTCTTAACATTGGATAAGCCTACGGTGGGGTATCTCGCTTCATCCAATATCTCTGGCTCCGCATGAAATCGCGAGTAATCCTTTAACTTTTCCCCTCGAAAAACGGCATGACATGGCTTGTCACCACTCATCGCGATTTTGGACTGTTTAGGCTGCTCTTGTTTAGTGGTGGATGACTCAAACTTTTCTCCACAGAGATTTAGAGCTTTATAATTATAACCATATAGAAAAAAAATCTGCACGTTATTTTTACTTCTGCGGTGATGTGTCTGTGCCACTCTGCAGTTACACCTCCAAAACACTAGTCGGTGGTGGAGGACTCTGTTAAGTGCTGTAAAGTTTAGTTTATTCAAAACTCACATTAAACATGGCTTAATAGAGACCCTCTCAAAGACAAGTACGCAAATTGGCTTCACTATAAATTGCAGAACTGACAGACAAACACTTGTCTTTATCTGGACACATTTCCCTCACCAATACAACATGCTAACGTTATTAGCACAAGTCTGTGGCATTTTACATTGTGTAAATTAGCCTAGCTACTAGCGATCTTTCCCTCTTCTCATATAAAACCAGGGACAACAGCAACATTTAACAAAGGTAAGGACACTCAATTTGGGCTCCATTACAACTCACAAGATTCACCAACAAAACAACTGTCACACTAAACACATTTTCCTTGTTTAAAGGAGCAATAAGCGAAATTCATCATTTCTAGATTGAAGGAATTAAAAAATTGCTATTTGAAGAACTAGAGATGTAATTTCATCTGGAGTATAGCATGACCTCACACACCCTCTCTCTGTGTTGATCTCCAGCCCCTTGTTTACAAGCCAGTCCGGCTGCGCGTTCATGTACGTTCATGTCAACCCCACCCCTCCCCTCCTCCTCTTCCTCGGAGCCCTTGGCCCTCCCTCCCTATAAAAGGCTACAGCTGGTAGAAGCACTCCATAGCTGCAAGCTACTCCAATAGCCGTAGTAGCTCTAGTGCTAACTCTGGGAGCTAATGCTAACATTCCTCTCTTCTCCGTGAGCCCGCCAGGCTCCACGCTAGAGCTCGCCGGAGCCGAGAAGCAGGCTCCTGGAACGTTAGCAAGGCAGCTGACTGGTGCTAACGCTAACGTCCCCACGCTTCTCTGCTCCGACTCACTGAGCCTGGCAGAGAAGCGTGGGGACGTTAGCACTAATGGACTGCCATGCTAACGTTCCAACTCTTCTCCGTGAGACCGGCTCAGTTGGAGTTGGAGCGTTAGCGTGGTAGCCGAGTAGTGCTAACGCTAACAGGAAAGCAGGGAAATAGCTAAACACAGCAGAGACCGAGAGTGAGTGAAAGACATTGCTAACTGCTAAACTAAGTTGGCTGTTAGGTTTTATTTCCTCACCCCTGTGGCGAGTGAATCTGCCTGCAGTGAAAGCGGGGGCTAACCAGTGCTTCCTCCTCATGCTCCACTTCACTCAGCTGCCTGACAGACCCGCTGCTTCTTCCCAATTTAACCTGAATAACAAACAGGAGCTAGCTGGGAGCGGCTAGCGGAGCGTTAGCCGCAGCATGACCGGAGGGAAGCACAACCAGTTAGCCTCCGCTAGCTTCCCAGCTAGCGGCTCTCCGTTTGGATCCAACTGGAGCACCGAGCCCTGGTTTGTTATTCAGGTTAATGTGGGAAGAAGCAGCGGGTCTGTCAGGCAGCTGAGTGAAGCTGAGTGAAGCGGAGCCTGCGGAAGAAACACCGGGACCGCCTGGATGTAATAGTCCGTGCTGCGGTACTCGTCTCGCCGGCACAGACGAGGCGAATGGGGGGGGGGCGTTGGAGAGCAGAGATAGAGGGAGGAGTGGCTCATGACACACTTAATTTTGGTCTACAGGCAGGGCACAACAGCGAACTTAGCGGTGAAACGATTTCGCTTATTGCCCCTTTAAATTAGTGTTTTGAAAACACCCCCATTTTCACAGGTAACTTAGCCTGTCCCTCCCGCCGCAGGAAATAATGGATAATCCTGGAAAGCTGTTGATGTAGCACTTTTCTCCTTATGAAAGTAACACGGCGATTAACGTTACTCAACCAATGAGAATTTGGTCGGACGAGAGCAAAGCAACCAAATAATTGACCAGTTGACTAGGAGACTACAGCCCTAAGATTTTCAAATCAATAAACATCAAGGAAAGATGGAGAATAATGAGCACCGGCTGATTTAGCATCCTGCTAGCTATTGTACAAGTGTTAGATAATAATAACTGGATGACCTCCATGCTCAGTTTCCAACAGGATATCAAGAACTGTCAAATCCTCTGATTTAGCGAAACTTGGTTAAATCATGGGACAGCTAGGTGACTCTCTTTCTATATGTGGATCAGACAGACCAGAGGATTCTAGCAAGCGAAAGAGAGGGAGCATGTGCTTTATGGGGAATAAGGATTGGTGTGACAGTGGGATTGTGAGGTGCTGTCCTGGTCCTGCTGTGGATCACTGTCGTCTGTGTTCAGGAGGAGCAACCGTACAGCCGTCTTTTTGAGGTTGGGATGTGTGGACAGTTAAATCATTCTACAATCAGAACCATCCAGAAACATGACCAATTATAAAGCAGCAGCCAACAATGTAGGAAGACACAAAAAAGTACTAAATTACAGTGTACGAGTTAAAGGAGCTGGTGGGATCAGATTTCACTGGAGTTTTATGTTGTATAATTCCATGTGACAAATAAATTATTAACTCATTGATTAAAATGGCCACCTGTGGGTCCCAAGGACTCACTACATAGAAAACCCATCAAAATCACTGATTTTATATTAACTGTCTCACCAATGAAATGAGCTGTAAGGCACAACATGGCACAGTTATACATAAGAACCCTTTAACCCTTTGTCTTCACATTATCAGCAAGTCAGAGTAAATGCACAGTCTCCCATAGGATTAGACTCTTCAGAAGTTCAATTGAGCTGAGCTTTGATTCTCCACAAACATGGTTTATGTTGATATTGTGGGTTGCTTTGTTTTGTGAGTTTCATGCCAAAATGCAGCTGTTATTATTTTAATTTTTTATTTGGTTTATTAGAAACAAATGTTTTAACAGGACTTGACAGTTAATCACATATAATTTCAAATAATCCCGCTGCATTGCTGCTATTGGTATTTTACTGTATGTCTCCCATTTATCCTGTAATTTCTTAATTGGACGTTTGTCAAGTGTTCAACCACTTTCTTTACACACATTCAGTAACAATCAACGAGCGTCAACTCAACCAGGATAAATGTTAAGAAGCAGAATCAGGCAGAGAATTGTTACATTGTCCATCTTTGGGAAAATGAGCAAAGTGGAAAAGAATGGATTGGCTCAACATTAGTGAGGAAACTGCAGTCCAGTCATTTGAAAAGGATCTGGTTTAAGCCAGATGACGAGTACATATTCTTACAAGCTGCTGCTAATTTTACTGAAACATAGGAGACTAAAAGTCATAATCATTTTGCCCAGAGACACAACTGTGTTTCATTACGGTGATCACAGTTCAGCCTTACAGATTTTGTAATATTTGTGCAGTCTTATGTTGTTTTAACAGCAGTATTTTGTGGAAATTCTAGCGCAGACATAAATGCATATTCAATGTGGCTATGCACCTTGTAAGTATTAATTTAATCAGTGTTCTTGATGCACTGGGTGTGTACTCATGTCATTTGTTGTAATGGAATATGGCAGCACAAACTCTTACCAACACGCTCATGTCCTCTTCAGAATTCCCTGTTCCACAATTTATGTGCCTGATTCTGTGCAATTGTCAAGTCGTGACACATTGCATGCCTGTGAAGTCCCTCTCAGGCGGCCTGGGATCTGTTTTGATGTGAAAACCACAGACATGAACTCTTTTCACCGCTATCTTTTCCCCTAAGGCTCGGAAACACTTAGTAAAAACCTGGCCAAAAGAACAGGGAGTAAACACGTAACACACACACACACACACACACACACACACACACACACACACACACACAGTGATACAGCATACACTCTGTCAAACACATGCTGGATCGATTAGCATTTTTGAGGCTGCAGAAAAAAAGAGAGAGCACAAAGTTTATTAGGGGCATGTTTCATACTTCCCCAGAATCATTGAACAAACGAAATTTTCCCTCACTTTTGTCTCAAATAAATCTTTTACTTTGAATGTTTTTTATTAAACATGGGGAGAGGGCAAGTAATTGAAACCTCTAAACACTCCTTAAAAGCCACAACTGACGGAATGAAGATAATGAGCCAATAAACTCAAAGCTCCTCTATATGTCTGTTACCGTTTACTGTCAGGCTGTTTATTTTTCAGATAGGTTTTTAACACAGGTGGTGGTTTGCAGAGAGGAGGGTCATATTTTACCCATTCTGACACTGTAACTTAAACCTGCTGTGGATATTGTGGAGCAATTTGGGATACAAAAATTGAAAACAAGTAAGTGGTGGTGAGAATACAGTGTTCATGTAAGACATGCTGCAGGGGGATATGTGGATAAAATGAAATGTCTTTTCTTAGTATTCACCAGGATTCAATATTCACCAGGTAGCCCTGGTGAGTAAGCAGCTTCTTTTTGAGTCGCAAAACCCCTTAAGCATCATTGTTAACTATGACAGCAACACTAGCCATGCTGACACAGGTAATGGTGTTCACAGAGCTAACAGCGATGCTAAAGGGGATATGAGGCTAAAGATTGAGCCACTTACTCATTAGGGTGACCAGAGGGTGGGCACAATGTCTCTAGAGCAACACTGTTGGGTCAGGGTGGTGTTAGTAGCGGTAATCGCTAGCTAGCTCCCACCAAACCTGGCTGGTGCGCAGTGGAAACTGGAGGGTGGATAGTGGGCACATGATAGCACAGCTAGCCTGCTGTCTGTCTCCCAGCAGATCTGGGTGGTGTGCAGTGCAGTAAACTGAAGGGTAGAAAAACTAACCCATAGAGCAACATGTACAGTGGTGGAAAAAAGTTTTCGGACACCCTTAAAATTTTACACAATCTCAAATATTATCATGAAATATTTGTGGAAAAATCTTTTTTGTGTTTCCAAAGGTGTGGCTGCATTAGACAGATACAAACAAATACAAATTATATTTTTTTGTTTATTGTTTACAAGAAAAACTAACAAAACTAAATTCTTGACAGTTTCAATATGTCAGTTCTCAACATTGTCGGTATCAAAGTCAACAAATAACAGAGAATGTGTTCAAAACTGAACAAAAAATAAATAAACCATCACATCATCAAATTAATATTTAGTAGTCCTGCCATTGGCACGTAGTAGAGCTCTAATTCTGGCTGGCATGTTCCCCACGAGCCTTTCACACTGTTGAGGGGTAATCTTGTCCCATTCTTCTTGAATTACTGCTTTTAATTCTTCTAAATTCTTTGGTTTATGCTTTGAAACAGACATTTGATAATCCACCACAGATTTTCAATGGGGCTCATGTCCGGGGATTGAGCTGGCCACTCTAAGACCTGGATACTGTGCTCCTGCAGCCAAGTTCTCCTGGCCTTGGATGTGCGGCAAGGGGCATTATCTTGTTGAAACATCCAGTTTTTACCTCGACGGAACAGTGCACACGCAGAAGGGAGCATGTGGGTTTGGAGAATGGTACAATACTTGGTAGAGTTCAATGTGCCATCACAGACAGTGAGATGACCAACACCAGCAGCACTCATGCATCCCCAAACCATGATACTGCCTCCACCATGCTTGACAGTAGGTACTGTACATGCTGGAGATAATGCTTCGCCTGGCCTTCTGCGTACCCTCACATTAGTAGGAGGAAGATAAAGCTGGAAACTGGACTCATCTGACCACAAAATCTTCTTCCAATTCCTGGCTGTCCACTTCTTGTGTGCCTGGGGCCAACGACGCCGGGCTAACCTCTGTCTCTCATTGATCAGGGGCTTCTTGATAGCCTTGTAGGACCTTAAGCCATGATCTAAAAGTCGGCCATGTACAGTGCGGGTGGAACACTGGACTCCAGTTTGGTTTGACCACTGCTGCTGAAGCTCCTGTGATGTCATTCGGCGGTTTTGCCTGCACATGCGGATCAGGATGCGGTCATTTCTTGCTGAAGAAACCCTTGGACGCCCAGATCTTGGTTTGTCTTCCAAGCTGTTGGTTCGTCTGTATTTCTGCAGAGTGTATCCAACTGCTGAAGGACTGCATCTGCACTTCCTGGCTATCTGGCGGCAGCTGTACCCTTCCTGGCTGAGAATCTTGATCTTCAGGCATGTTTCCTGCGTTAGGTTCCTTGTTTTAGCCATTTTTGTGTCTGAAGAACTTTCAAATGTGCTGGCTTTATGTAGACACGAAGCTTGGCAACAAAAATTGCGTCTTTTAATAAAAAGAACGACCTTCATCACTGGTACCAAAATGACCCAATACTCAATATTTCTTATGTATTTTTATGGAACCAATCAATTTTAAGTTTTTAATGGCTTTTTTAGGATTTATTTAGTATTTTGGCTGTGACTATACTAAAAGAAATTGCACTTTTAGACCTAAGAGTGATTCTTAATGCAATATTTCACAAATGCATGGGGTGTCTAATAACTTTTTTCCACCACTGTATAAGCAGTCAAAAATATTCAAGCAGTTAACTGATGTAATCCCTAATTCTGACCTATGATTCTGACCTGTAAATGCATTGAAAGGCCTAGGATACACATACGAGTTTTTGTCCACTTTTCAAAATATGGTGCTAACACGTGTATATATATGAAAATAAGATTAATCAGATTGTATTCCCAGGAAATATAAAATGTAACCTGCATTCCTTACAAATGATGAAATCCCACTAAATTTTGAGGGATTTATTCTTTGACGTTGAGTTGCAGGGAAAAAGTGAACATTATTGTTGGACCCTGCAGTCATGTCCAAGACGCCCTCTGAGGCTAAGCCATCCAAAAAGAGGAATATGACACTAACAGCTAAATTTAGAGCAGAGTAATATAAGGAGAGGCACTGAATGTTTTGTTTTATACCCGTATTGAAGCACTGTCTTTGATTAAAATAATGCAAATAGATAGTTAAATGTTGTGTTACATCAAATGAATTGTTATTTATAAACCACATTATCCAGCACATGATGACACACCCTTTCTGCTCACACAATGTACTTTAATCGTAAAATGCAGAATTCAGAAAATAAAAATATTTTGTGATTTTTATAGGGCCCAAGGTAGGTTTTCCACAACTGTTGTCCCTGACTGGCTGTTTACAAATGAGCTGCGATCTGATTGGACTAAACCTCCAGCTGGCTTGTCTGAATTGACTGTAGTGTTTGACTGCAGTTAGAACATTTTTGCAAGGAAAGCAAGAGTCTTTCCT